>NC_043005.1:90304818-90364818 GCF_006345805.1 Octopus sinensis | reverse complement strand
AGAAGAAGGGACTTGAGTTTTTATAACTTCTAACAAAATCTTTGGCTCCTTCCAGTTCCCCAATCATCACCACCATCACCAACAACACCACAGGTAACCAACAAGTGGGACTTTTACATGGAAGGATGATTTGACGTGCTATAAATAACAGCCAAATCTTTGTCTCCCCTACAATCCCTGAAAAGGAAGTGACAAAACTGGATAAAGAAGTGTTAATCCTATATGCACATGCAGACATGACAATGGGATTAAGAAGTTTGCTTCCCAACCACGGTCCAATCCCCATGCCTGGCACCTTGGGCAAGAGAACTTCTTCTATAGCTTCAGGTCAACCAAAGCATTGTGAGTGGATTTGGTAGATGGAAACTGAAAGCCCATTACATATTGTGTGTGTGAGTTTGAGTCTCCTTGTCTTGACATCATGTCATCATCATCATCATCATCATCATCATCATCATCATCATCATTGTCGTTGTTGTCGTTGTCATCATCTTTTAATGTCCATTTACATACTGGCATAGATTGGATAGTTTGATTGAAGCTGGTAAGATCAGGGGCAGCACCAGGCTCCATTGCCTGTCCTGGCAGTGTTTCTATGGCTGGATGCCCTTCCTAATGCCAACCACTCCACAGAGAGTACTGGGTGCTTTTAATGTGGCACCAGTGCCAGAATCATTTCCATTGTGGAGGACAGGTCTTCCTGAGTCCAACAATGTACCAGATATCTTGGTCCTTAGTCATTCCTTTCATAAGGCTCAGTGTTTGGGGATCAGCCCTGAATACTTCATCCCCTATCTTTATGGGTCTCCCTCTTCCACAAGCTCCATCAGCCTCACACAAATGATGCCATATTACCTTTGTCGGAAGGGAAACAGGTGAGGGTTGACAAGAGGTTGACAGTAGAAAATCTGACTCAGGTAAGCATGGGAAAAATGTACATTAACCTGTTTGCATTCTGATTACTCTGTCAAATGTAATCATTGTTTCAGTTCCATATTTGAGAGATGAGGAATTCATCAACATCATTGTTTAACGTCCGCCTTCCATGCTAGCATGGGTTGGACGTATGACTGAGGGTTGGCTAACCAGATGGCAATCTTGATCTGGCAGAGTTTCTACGGCTGGATGCCCTTCCTAATGCCAACCACTCTGAGAGTGTAGTGGGTGCTTTTACGTGCCACCAGCACGGGGCCAGTCAGGTGGCACTGGCAACGACCTTGCTCGAATCTTTTACACATGCCACCGGCACAGGTGCCAGTAAGGTGACGTTGGTAACGATCTTGCTTAAATGGTGTCTTTTACGTGCCACTGGCATGGAGGCCAGATAGCCGCTCTGGCAACGATCACGCTCGGATGGTGCTCTTAATACCCTACTAGCACGGGGCTTGAGTGCCAGTAATGCGACACTGGTAACGATCACGCTCGAATGGTGCCTTTTAAGTGCCACTGGCATGGAAGCTGGTTAGCCACTCTGTCAATGTACATTATTTACATTTGATGGATATTTGTCCTCTTGTTTGTTGTTAACACGTTTCGGCTGAGTGTATAACAACTATTTAATTTCTTGTATCTACACACACACACTCGTATATGTTCAGACACATACATTAACACACACACACACACACATGCATCCACACACACACACACACACCATACATACATCCACACACACACACACACACACACCATACATACATCCACACACACACACACACACACACACACCACACATACATCCACACACACATTTATACATTATCATAAAAAAAAGAATGATACAGTAAACAATGTACGGCTGTTCCAGCTGTGACCATCCTGCCTTATTATACAAAATGACAGGATGGTCACTGCTGGAACACAAGTTGTGACCATCTTGTCTTTGAGATGATAGGATGAGGTTTGAGTGAGATTTGGCTGCTATTTCTAACAGCCATGGCACCTATTAGAACCTTACTCAAACCATATCCAACTGATTGGGAAGGCAAAAAGAACACGCTGGATGTTGTATTCCTAGATACATTATGGAAAATTATAAAAAAAGCAATAGGCGCAGGAGTGGCTGTGTGGTAAGTAGCTTGCTAACCAACCACATGGTTCCGGGTTCAGTCCCACTGTGTGGTACCTTGGGCAAGTGTTCTGCTATAGCCCCGGGCCGACCAATGCCTTGTGAGTGGATTTGGTAGACAGAAACTGAAAGAAGCCTGTCGTATATATGTATATATATATATATATATGTGTGTGTGTGTGTGTGTGTGTGTGTGTGTGTGTTGTGTGTGTGTGTGTGTGTGTGTGTGTGTGTGTGTATGTGTTTGTGTGTCTGTGTTTGTTCCCCTAGCATTGCTTGACAACTGATGCTGGTGTGTTTATGTCCCCGTCACTTAGCGGTTCGGCAAAAGAGACCGATAGAATAAGGGGGTGGAGGCAAACATGGTGGTGTTGGTGCAGCTGGTGTTAGCAGTGATGGTGGTGGGGTGGCGATGGTGGTGGTGGTTGTTGTGACAGTAGAAGTGGCGATGAAGGAAGAAGCTATAATGGAGATAGACATGGAGATGGTGGTGGCGGTGGTGTAAATGGTGATGATGGTGGAGTATTACACAGAATGGAGGTAGTAATAGTGGAGGTGGTAGTGATGGAGGCTAGGGTGGTGGTGGTGTTGTGGTTGGTGTGTATTGTATAGGTTGTAGGTGCTGTCACCACCACCACCACCACCACCACCATCACTATTGTTGCTGCAAGGTAGCACTGACCCAGACTTAATGGTTTCTGGAGTCAAGAGATATTGTGTAATCAGCAGAGAGAGAGAGAGAGAGAGAGAGAGCCGGGTGGGGACAACTTGAAAATAATGAAAGTAGATAGAAAAGGTGATAGCAATGAGAGAGAGAGAGAGAGAGAGAATGAAAGCAGAAAAGGTATGATCAGTCAGCTACCCAAACTTCATTTGATTCATGACAAGTCTTAATTAGAATGAATGTTAATTACAATGACTATAATGACAATGATGATGATATTGGTAACAGTTTCTAATTTTGGTACAAGTCCACATATTTTCATGTTGAGAAGGAAAAAGAGAGCAAGAGTTTAGCTGATTTAATCAATAGCTCAGTAATTAACTGACATTTACTCTATTACTTCTCATCCACTTGCAAACACGCACACACACACACACACGTGCACACGCAATCACACACACACACACGCGCACACGCAATCACACACACACACACGCAATTACACACACACATGCATGCACATGCACACACATACACACACACACACCCTTCTAATAGTCTATAAACAATGTTGATCCCAGAAGGATATTAACTAAGAACGGAAAAAAAAAAGGCACATGACCCCACATCAAACTCAATATACCACAAACGTGTACCAGACTTTGGTGGATTGTCTATGATATCTATTGAAGACGAACTTAGCTCTCAGCCTGATTATTCTGAACTGATTGATGATTTCACAAAGTGAAAAGTGCACCATGTTTGTCTTTGAAAGTTGCCTGGATTATAAAAGTGCTCTTTTATTCATATCTGGAAGTTTTACTTGTTGAAATTTGTAAGAGACCTAAATAAATTTAACAAGTTGTACTTTTAAAGATGCCCTTTAGGATAACGGGAAATATTGAACTTCAGATAGAATAAAGTAAAATATAGCTATGAATAAAGGGTGCACAGATTATGAATTTTGATTGAAGGAATGGGGCCCCGAAACACAAAGTTGCTGGGGTCCACTAAAAGTCACACAATGGAGCTGCTATACACACATAAACAACAAACTTCTTTCAGTTTCCCATCTACCAAATCTACTCATGAGGCTTTGTTCATCTTGGAACTATTGTAGAAGGCACTTGCCGAATGTGCCAACTTAAAAACCATAATGACTGTGGGAGCAAGCTTCTCAACCACAGAGTCATGCTTGCATCTAAGGACTCGAAAGTACTTGGAAAAAACAATTCGGGAAGTGTTTCATGCCAAGTTTTATTGTTCTTGCAAGTCAGAACAACTTGAAACCTCATCCATCATCATCATCATCAGGAATGACATTGCTTGTTGTGTGTTCTCTTGAAGTAACAAGATCAGTAAATACGTGACTAAATGAACTGAAAGTAGGCACTTACGTACAAGAGTGACCAATCAAGTATTGGCCATTTAAGTATTAGTAATTATTAATAACCATCATTGGTATTGCCATTCTCACAGCCATCAGTGAATTTTCCTCTCACATGTGCATCGTAATGGTTAAAAGATAATGGAATGTGAAGAGTTAGACACAAGTTTTATTTATTATATTTACCATAGGCGTATGAGTGGCTGTGTGGTAAGTAGCTTGCTTACCAACCACATGATCCCAGGTTCAGTCCCACTGCATGGCACCTTGGGCAAGTGTCTTCTACTATAGCCTCAGGCCAACCAAAGCCTTGTAAGTGGATTTGGTAGACAGAAACTGAAAGAAGCCTGTTGTATATATGTATATGTATATATATACATGTATGTGTGTATATGTTTGTGTGTCTGTGCTTGTCCCCCCAACATTGCTTGACAACTGATGCTGGTGTGTTTATGTCCCTGTAACTTAGCGGTTCGGAAAAACAGACCGATAGAATAAGTACTAGGCTTACAAAGAATAAGTCCGGGGGTCAATTTGCTTGACTAAAGGCGGTGCTCCAGCATGGCCGCAGTCAAATTGACTGAAACAAGTAAAAGAGAGAAAAGAGAAAGATATATATATATATATATATATATACATATATGCACCAACACACACACACATGATGAGCTTCTTTTGTTTTCCATCTACCAAATTTATTCACAAGGCTAGTTCCAAGGCTATAGTAGAAAACACTTGACCAAAATAACACAGTGGAACTGAACTTGAAACCACAAGATTGGAAAGCAAACTCCTTAGAACACAGCCATACCTGTGTCCTAAAATATACTTCATTTCACAAATTCCATCACTCTTAGTGAATTGAATAACATTTTTCATTTTAATTTCTTTAGATGTGGCACAAACAGTGGCTCAAGCTTCTCATAACCCAGTAGCCGGAGAGACAAACCTTCCCCTGGATAAGCTGCTACTCTGCTATATATGTTACTGTTCAACTATACATAAAACAATCCAACCAGATATAATGCTATCCAACCAGATATAATGTTATTCAACCAGATATAATGCTATCCAACCAGATATAATGTTATTCAACCAGATATAATGCTATCTAACCAGATATAAAGCTATTCAACCAGATATAATGCTATCTAACCAGATATAAAGCTATTCAACCAGATATAAAGCTATCCAACCAGATATAGTGTTATTCAACCACATATGATGCTATTCAACCATACATAACGCTGCCCAATGAGATGCAATGCAATTCAGCCTCATATAAGGTTAGTCTACTCCTTACAATGTTAGCCTGTTACATATAATATTAGCCTATCATACTGAATTGCCAGTCTATTAAATGTAAAGAGTACTTCAAGTATGATTTGAACTCAGAATTTTAAGTCCACAAATAACCTGTAAATTGGTCAGTCATCACCATCATCATTTAACGTCCGTTGTCCATGCTGGCATGTGTTGGACAGTTTGACTGGACTGGCATGCTGGAAGGCTGCACCAGACTCCAGTCTGATTTTGCATGGTTTTCTAAACCTGGATGCCCTTCTTAACATCAACCACTCCCACAGGGTAGAGTGTTAATAGTGTAATATAGTGTAAACACTCTACAGTGTTAAAATGAGAAAGTGTTAAAATAGTGTTAAAATGAAAAGAAAAACACAAACTGGTACTTCATTGGTTATGACAACGAGAGTTCCGGTTGATCGAACCAATGGAAAAGCCTGCTGGTGGAATTAATGTGCAAGTGGCTGAGCACCCCACAGACATACTCTCTTTACTCTTTTACTTGTTTCAGTCATTTGACTGCGGCCATGCTGGAGCACCGCCTTTAGTTGAGCAAATCGACCCCGGGACTTATTCTTTGTAAGCCCAGTACTTATTCTATCAGTTTCTTTTGCCGAACCGCTAAGTGACGGGGATGTAAACACACCAGCATCGGTTGTCAAGCAATTCTAGGGGGACAAACACAGACACACAAACATATACACACACACTTATATATATATATATATATACATATATACGACAGACTTCTTTCAGTTTCTGTCTACCAAATCCACTCACAAGGCTTTGGTCGGCCCGGGGCTATAGCAGAAGACACTTGCCCAACGTGCCACGCAGTGGGACTGAACTCGGAACCATGTGGTTGGTTAGCAAGCTACTTACCACACAGCCACACAGTTCTCAGGAAGATTCAGTGTGACACTGAATGTGACAAACAGACTCTTTGAATTACAGATACTTTGCCATTTTTGCCAGCTGACCAGATACAGTAATATAAGAGAGAATAGGTGGGGGGGTAGTGGTAGGAAGGAGTGGAAAGTGAGAATGAGAAGAAGAAAAAGAGAAAGTATGGGTAAGAAAGAGTGAAAGAACAGAGAGAGAGAGAGAGAGAGAGAAAGTGAAAGATTAGTTAGAGAGAGAGGGGGAGAGACAGTGAATGGATAAGTGAGAAAGAGAGATAATAAGAAAGAGGGTAAGACAGAAGACAACAGTGTGTGTGTGTGTGTGTGTTTGTTTTACTTGGAAATAAAATACAGTGAGAGTAAATTACCTGATGACTTTAAAACACTTTTAATCGGAATTCTTCCCAACTCAGCTCCAAAATGGGGAAATGTTTTCTGCTTTTTTTTAATTTTTAATGGTAAATTGCAAAGTAACAAGATAAGCACTACCCCCCCCCCCCCCGGCAGTGTCATGAGAGAGCGGGGGCAGGGGATGGTAAAGGTGAAGGAGTAGAACTTTTAGTTTTAAATACCCTTAAGATGCCTTACATGATAAGGGGAGGAGGAGGGGGAAGAAGAGGAGGAGGGGAGAAGCTATTTCAGTGAGTAAATGCCAAAAATGCAAAAAAATAAATAAACAAAAAGGAAAAAAGAAAAGTAAATGAAAATATTAACAATTTCATTGAAATTAATTTTGACGAGGTAAGCAATATCTTAGGAAGTTTGGGTACAACCACTGGAGACATTGCCTTTATTTCGTCTCGTCATGCTGGGATTCAAGGACACATAGATATCATGTAGACATGGAGATATTATATACGGGGTCTCTCTTTCTTTCCTTCTTTTTTTTTTTTTTCAAGGGATGGTGCTTAAAAAAAAAAAAAGTGTGGCACCCATGATTTTTGGAAATTTTTATTTTTTACACTCAGAAGCATTTCTGAAGTATGGAAGAATAAACTACCCGTGTCAGTTAGAAGCTGCCAGGACAATGTATCCTTCAAAAATTCCATGCACCCTGAAATTCACCACCACCCACTAATGTGTTTTAAACATTAAAAACAAGTCTATAAATTTGTAGGGGAAAAGTACAATGAATAGAATTGGTCGCAAAATAATGAATTCTTACACTGAAACATGGCAAAAATTCTTTGTTTTTTTAAATTTGCCAATAGTACTCCTGACATGCCTATACAACTTTTCCACTTTATGGCTTTACCGCACTTCGCTTTTCTGTGTTTTTTTGTCTTATTCTGTGTATTAGGTAAGTACTTTCAGTTGATATTGCTGGCTTTCTTTATTTAACTTATTACTGCTTCCTAATCCCTCTTTTACCCTTTTCCAATGAGGACACCTGAGTACTATATACAATAATTATTTGTCCCCTTCATCTTCGCCCAGGTGGCAAATAAAAGAAATCATCATCATAATCATCATCAATATCATTATTATTATTATTATTATTATTTTCTTTTTGTCACAGGTTTTGTTGGAACTCCTGGAGTCTTGCATGTATAGCGGACTTAATACTGCAGCCTACAGTACCATGCTATTTGTTCTTTTCAGCTATCTAATACTTTCCTGTTTATTCTGGCCCTACCAAGGAGGCAAACCTTTTGTAACAGTTCTACTGGGCACTCTATTCCAATTTCTTTTATATTCCTCTTGATGCCTCCTAATACTGTTACCAAGGACCCAACAATAATTGCCACTATTATTATTATTATTATTATTATTATTATTATTATTATCATCATCATTATTATTATTATTATCATTATCATTATTATTATTTCATGGATCTTAACATACCATAATCCATTATCTGGTTTTAACACCAGCACATTGCACTGGGGTGCCTAGCAAAGTCCATTCTGTTGTATTCATTTGGAATGAATCATTAGTCTGAAGGTATCAAAATTTTTGTCTCTGTTTGCCTGCTAAGCAAATAAGCCCGGTAAAAAAGATCATGAGCTTTGCCAGACCACATCTAACTAAACTATATAAATTAAAACAAAACCAGAAAAAACCCAGATGTACTTAATATAATAATAATAATAATAATAATAATAATACAGTTCATCAGGAAAAGAGCAAAAGAAGGGATAGAAAGAATGCCATACGTGAAGACAACAATTAAAGGAAGATGGCAACTAGGAAGCCTGGGAGTACGTGTATGGTAGAGAGAACAGAACACAGACAGACATAAGAGTGAACAGCAAAAAGAGTGCAGAGGTACTTTAAATGCAGTGGCGTTGGTGAATTTCAGGAAGCATGGATTTTTTAGAAGCAAGAGTTAAATGGCTACTTTTGTAATAATAATTAATTTATTGTAGACATAATTTAGGTGTATATACAGCTGATCAGAAAAGAGTAAAAGAGGAACAGAAAGCAGCAGTAAGTCAAATAAAGACAGCAATGATAAGTAAAAGTGCCATCGTGGATAGAACAACCAGTCTTTCAGTGAAGATATTTTTCAGGCTGTGACTCACAGAAGCATAAATATTATGAATGAAAATGTCTGGGAAGTACCCCTAAGGGGGCGTTTAAGAGCTGGTTGGGGCTTGTATACAGTTTAATGTCATTTTAACAGATGAGAAGCATCTCTCAGTCTGAATAGGGCACCAGGCTAACCTGAAAGACCTCATTTTTCATGCCTCAATTCAAAGAAGTATAGATATTATGAATGTAAATACCTCAGAAGCACCCCATCAAGGAGCTCTTAAGAGCCCTTTGGGAAGAGGGGGGTACATTTCTGAGAGGTTTATGACATTTAATAGATGAGAGCTATAGTTCAGTCTAAACAATATACCTTGGTAGACATGTATCTTGCAGGTTAGCCATATATCTCCCCTACAACAAGACACCTGTGCTTGTCCCTCATTCATACTTTAGCCCCTTGAAACCAGGCATTAAGCCCATTTCTTTTGTACAATAACCCCACTCAGTTGAGGGTCTTTTTCTTTTGTCTTGCAAGTTACTTGGTGATCCCACAAGTGCTGGTACCAAGGAAACAAACAGCAAACAATACACTCTGGAAAGTAGTTAGCCATAGAAAAGTCAGTATCTATGAGCTGGGAAGGAGAATGGTATTCTCCAAATAGGGACCCTGGGTTAAATGCTTGCAACAGAGTAGACTCTAGTTAAGGGACCCAAGGGTTAGTTGCTAATATTTAATTCCTGCTATCAATTCAATCACTGGAATGAAAGAAAAAATAGTCTAAAACATTTTCTCATCAGTCCTCAATCCAACACACACACATGCATAATTTAGAGGTGGTGTGGTGTGTATATATATATGTGTGTGTGTGTGCACGTGCTTTCCTAGTCTATATTTCATATATTTCCTAGTCTATATTGACATTCAAGTCAATCACTTATAAGGTTAAGTTATTGGATTACTGAACCTTACTGTCACATATTCAAACTTTATTACTACTACTACTACTACTACTACTACTACTACTACTACCACTTCTGCTACTACAACGAAAGGTATTGAGTGGTACTCTTCTCAAAAGTACAAAAATTTATTTCCTTCAGTTTTCTGGTCTAACATGGAGGCAGCACTTCTGCTTTTACACTGGGGTGCTTAACAAGAAAAAATAATATGCACCCAGCTGTAAAAATAATTACAAAAACAAAACTGCAAAACACCCAAAAAAAATAAGAAGAATGAAACAAAATATGACACTTATTAACAACAGAAAACATTATATATATACATGTGTATATACATATATGTATGGGTGTGTATGTGTGTGTGTATATCTATATTAATATTTATATAGTTACAAATATATATAGTTACATATATATATATATATATATATATATATATATATGCATACATACATATTTAAGAGAAAAAGCGACAACTTATGTGATGTGGCAAATTTAAACATGTCTATCAAACACAGATGTTTAAATACTTGAGCTAAATAAGATCTGTCCATTTTCCATTAGTGACATTGAAAATAAAAGCTACCCTCGTGTCTAAGGTAGGCATCAGGCAAACTCATTTCTGAATATAATATATTATATATTATGATCTACTCAAATTGTTCGCTTCTAGTTTGTCGCTTGTACACTGCACTGACATACCTCAGTTCTTAATTCTTAACATTTATGTGTATCCAAGCGAGATTCTTCAAATGAAAATTTCAGATGTTATATGATCATTGAGTGCCAAACAATTTAACAAAAAAATCATGATTTATCCCTTCTTTCACTTAAAATACTGATTTCTTACATTAAAACATTTACAAAAATTCTATGCTTCCCTAATCTGCCAACCAACACTGCTCCCGACATGTCTGTGCACCCTCTCCCCTTTATAGCTCTTTTACTGTTCACTTTTCTAATTCACTTACTGCTGCTTTCTGACCCCTTTTCCTGATGCATTGCTGTGCACCTGAGCACTGATATATAATAAACTCATTATGATGATGATGATGATCATCATCATCATCATCATTTTTATTATTATTATTATTATTAAGGCAGTGAGCTGGCAGAATTGTTAGCATGCCAGGCAAAATGTTTAGCAGTATTTCATCTTCCGTTACATTCTGAGTTCAAATTTCGTTGAGGTCGACCCTGCTTTTCATCCTTTTGCGGTCGATAAATTAAGTACTAGTGAAACACTGGGGCTGATGTAATCAACACATCCCCTCCCCCAAAATACCTGCCCTTGTGGCAAAATTTGAAACTATTATTATTATTATCATTATTATCAATTCTGATTTTTAGAAGAGATAGTGAGTAAAATTAGTCCCATTATGTGTTTTATCAATTCTGGAAAGGATACAAAAAATTCCTAATGCAAAGCTCAGCAGGATGCTGACTTCAGAACATTTAAAACAGCACCAAATACTACAAGGCATCGAGTTCAAGCTTTACCAATGCAGCCTTCACCTTCACTTATTGCAACAACAACAACAGCATTAACAACAACAACAATAACAATGCAAATATACAGAAGACCAATAACAGGTTTAGTAATTCAAAGGCTGACATAACATTGAGAACAAATGTATATGTATCCCAAATGTATATATGTATGTGTGTGTATATGTGCATATATATATATATATATATATATATATATATTGGTAAAAACGGTAAGATAACAAAAGAAAGAAAGAGGCCTCAATATTATGTAAATAGAGGAATTTATCTGTAAATATAATATGTGACAATTATTCGGTAGCCAAGATAAAACTCTGAGTTTCTTCCACCTCGGCATCTGAAACTCAGAGTTTTATCTTGGCTACTGAATAATTGTCACATATTATATTTACAGATATATATATATATGTAGGAAAGCAGAGTTAGCAGTTGTGGTAACCAACTAAGGGATAATAGTATCGATATTTATTATGAGTATCAATTACCTGTTCTGTCCCTGGGTATAGGTATGCAGGCAAACCATGCTCATAGGGGACAGGTAACAACAGGATAAACATGTCTTTGTATTAAAAAATAGTCAACCGATGTGGTTCAATTTGTTTCATTGTTGATCAAAAGTTTTCTCTATTTTCTGATTATTTAAATTTTACACACACACACACACACACACAATGGACTTTTTTCAGTTTCTGTCAACCAAATCCACTCATAAAACTTTGGCCTAAATTAAAGTGACCTAAGTTAAAACTTTTCATCAAAATTTCATGCTAACTTATGTTCCAAACACCAGCTTAATCATCATCATCATCATCAATTAATGTCCGCTTCCCATGCTGGCATGGTTTGGACAGTTTGACTAAGGTCTGGAGAGCCAGTGGCTGCACCAGACTCCAATCTGATCTGGCAAAGTTTCTACAGCTGGATGCCCTTCCTAACACCAACCGCTCTGAGAGTGTAGTGGGTGCTTTTTACATGCCACCAGCATGGGAGCCAGTCAGGGAGTATTGGTATTGGTCACAATCAGTTGGTGCTTTTTACGCACCACTGGCATGGGAACCAGTCAGTCGGACCTGGCATCGACCACATTCGGATGGTGCTTTTTACATGCCACCGGCACAAGAACCAGTCAGGGGGCACCAATCCAGTTTCAAATTTTGGCACAAGGCCAGCAAGTTTCAGGAGAGAGAGCAAGTGCTTAACTGGTACTTATTTTTTCAACCCTAACAGGATGAAAGGCAAAGTCGACTTCAGTGAAATTTGAACTCACAACATAGACGCACAAAATGCTGCTAAGCATTTAGCTCAGTGTCTGAACGATTCTGCAATCTTAAGACCAAACCTCAGCTTAAAAATGATTTCAAATTTTGGCACCAGGCCAGTAATTTGGGGGAGTGCGCTAAGTCACTTTAATTGACCCCAGTGCTTAACTGGTATTTATTTTATTGACCCTGAAAAGATAAAAGCCCAAATCAGTGATGTTAAATGATGATGATGGTGATGATGATGATGATGATGATGATGATGATAATGAAAATAAATATGGCAACAAAAGGGTTAAACAGTGATTCTTTACTTTTTTTTTGTCTCTTCTCCTTTGCCACCACCACCACCACCCATGTCTACATTGACATCTCTCATCACCAGATTTTTCTCCCACTTTGACATTACCCAGAAAAGTGACTCACACAAAACTACGGAAGATAACAATAATACAAGGAATTTTAAAATGCTAACAATAAACCCAACAATCTCTGAAGAATACCCTCACTAATTAGAAAGGAAAACCATCTTCTTAAAGCAATCTCACTACCATTCCTCCCGAGTGAGTGTAGGAAAGTGGCGGCGGTGGTGTTGGTGGTGGGGAGGAAATAGCACCTGGTTTTAAGAATCACAACTCTAGAAAATGAATTGCTTTACATCTACTTTGAAGCATTTTAATTGCTTTTGTGTATTTAGGAATAAAAGTATGACAAAACTTGACCCCCAGCTCCTCCT
The DNA here is from genome assembly GCF_006345805.1 of Octopus sinensis. NCBI lineage: Eukaryota > Metazoa > Mollusca > Cephalopoda > Octopoda > Octopodidae > Octopus > Octopus sinensis. The sequence goes on along the minus strand of NC_043005.1, from coordinate 90,351,553 downwards.
TAAACCCTGTTACATCACCTAGGGACTCCTATCAGCCTAACAGACTATAATATTTCCCAACCAAACTAAAGGGTTCTGATATGTGAACATAAAAATAAAAGTAAATCTAATCAATGAAATGGGTTAAGTCATAGGTTTTGAAATTCAAGTTATTAATGTCTCTCGTTAGTAAATTTTAATTGATTCACAAAATCATTAGAACATCAGAGAAAATATAACGTGGTATTTCTTCTGGCTCTTTATGTTCTGAGTTCAAATCCTGCTGAGGTCAACTTAGCTTTCCATCCTTTGTGGGGTGGGGGTTATTGATAAAATAAAGTACCAATCAAGTATAGGGGTCAATGTGATTAATTAACATCCTCCCACTAAAAATTGCTGGTCCTGTGAAAAAGTTTATACAAATATTATTATTATTTTTTCAACATTGTCTTTCATCTTTTAGGGGTCAATAGAGTAAGTACCAGTTGTGCACTGGGATCGATGTAATCAACAAGCTCCCTTCTCCAAAATTTCAGGACTTGTGTCTTTCAAAGAAAGAATTAATATTATTATTTAAGAAGTCGCACAGCATCAGATATTGTGATGTTGTTGATTAGAGATATTATGTCTACCTGGGGCTTGTACTCTGTCAAGTCACAACAAGTACCTCAGACAGACTGTACTTTATGCAATATGTGTGCAGTTCCAAAAAATGTCAATTTTTGCAATACGCCTAGATTGTAAGGTATTTCTAAAGTTCCCAGATGCTTCTTCAGGTTGGGTGGTATTGAACCCAATGCTCCGATGACAACAGGGACAACCCTTATGTTTCACTCTCGCAGCTGCTACATCCTTGAAAATCTCAATTCTCAGGTCCCCATATTCATCAATCTTTTCTCCTTCTTTCATGATAATATGTTGATCTCCTGGCACTGCCACATCAGTTATTAGGCACTCTTGTTTGTCCCTCCTAAACGTTACTATATCTGGCCTTTGATACTCTAGCACCCTATCTGTCTGGAAGTTTTTATTATTATTATTATTATTATTATTATTATTATTATTATCATCATCATCATCATCATTATCATTATTTCATCTCTACCTTCATAAAATGGTGGCTTACGAAGTAAGATGTTTGTTGAAGAAAGAATATATGCTAGACACAAGAATGTAATGAATAAGCAACTGGTTACAGAAGAAGAGTTTTTCTTGCTTTCTTTTTTTTTTTTAATGCATTAACAACTAAGTACCATAAAATACAGATTACCAGGAAGAATTTAAATTAGGTCATGACCTTAACTTGCTGAGAGTCTGCCTCCAACTCTAACCATCACAATGGTATTACAGAACACCAGACAGTTGTTAAGCAGAGTCATGCCTTTCAGCATACAAAAACTAAACCACACTAAAATAAAATAAAAACTCAAAAGCTAATCTAAAAATGATGAGAAAGTTCCTGAAAAAAGGCCAAAAAAAAAAAAGGCTTGTAGAATCCCAGATGGCTGGGTCAGTAAGGAATTAAACAACCAAAGTATTGGTAGTTGGTATTCACTAATGTCATGTTATATCTATGATAAAAATATTTAACAGTCCCTGCCATGATCTATAGTTTTAAATGGGTACCATGTGTAGGAAAGGGTCATCAGTATAAACCCCAGGTTTACCACATAAACTAGGGTCTTCCTGAGCCATTCAGAAAACGCTAAAAGTGGATTTGGTAGACAGAAACTGAAAGTGTGAATGTGTGTGCACTTGTGTATGTGTATGTGTGTAATACACACACACACACACACAAGACAAGGTACCATGTAGAAACCAATATATCTGGAGCACAACCATGGACTTAAAACCTAGAATGGTGATGAACTATAACCTCAGACATCACCTCAAGGATACGTGGAATTCTTTACTAATAAAACATTATTTGCCTGGTGTACTGACAGAGAGCTTATATATATGCCCAGATTAATAATCCCTCACTAATAACTCTGTTTTATACACACACACACACATATATATACAGGATTTGGGCAAAATAATAGAAACTCCTAGCATCATAGCATTATAATTTTGAAATATCTATAAAATCGTCAAAAGCTTGTTTATTTTTATATTTTTTTATTCATTATAAGTGTTGCTTAATATGTTTTGCTAAAATTGCTGTTTCTTTTCAGATATCATCAGAAAAAGATAATTAAAATTCATTAAAATGACAGAGCTATCAGACTTTCAAAGAGGTCAAATTGTTGGTGCTCGTATTGTAGGCGCTAGCATAATGAAAACAGCTGAAACGTTTGGTGTATCAAGAGGTACTGTCTCAAAAGTAATGACAGCCTTTGAGAAAGAGAGAAAAACCTCCTTGTCGAAACAAAACTCCGGAAGAAAACCAAAACTTTCAGATAGGGACCGTCAGACTCTTAAGCAAACTATAAGAAAGAATCACAAAAGTACAGCTCTCAAAATTACTGCAGTGCTTCATGACCACCTTGAGAACCCAGTTTCCACAAAAACTGTTCGCCGGGAGCTGCACAAAGCCGGATTTCACAAGAGTCATTCAATCAGAAAACCACTACTTCCAAAAACAAATGTTGTAAAACATTTAGAGTGGAGTAAAAACCTACAGAATTGATCCCTAGAGCAGTGGAATAATGTTATTTTCTTGGACGAGTCATCCTTTACCTTATTTTCGACCACTGGATGAGTATACAATAGCCAAAAGAAGCATTTGACCCAGACTGCCTTCTGCCAACTGTTAACCCTTTCGTTACCAACTTGGCTGAAACCATCTCTGGCTCTGAGTACAAATGCCTTGTTTTCATAAGTTTTGAATTAAAATCTTCCACCAAACTTTACTCACAATTTATGTTCCTAACACTAGCTGAATGATAACTGAGTTATTTTACTAAATTCTTTTGTTATATTTAAAGTAATTGAAAGAAACACAGAGTATCTCAAAATAAATACAGTAACGAAAGGGTTAAACATAGAGCAGGATCTGTGATGATTGGAGTGGGTGGGGGCTATATCTTGGAAATCCACTGGCCCAATGGTTTCCCTTAGTGGCAGAATTAATAATCAACATTATTTAAGCATTTTATCTGATCAAATTCATCTTATGGTTGCAGAATTGTTTCTGGAGGAAAACACAATCTTTCAAGATGATAAGGCACAAATTCCCACAGCTAAAATTGTAGCTGAATGGCACGAGGAACATTCAAGTGAACATCTTATGTGGCCACCACTGACCCCAGATCTCAATATTATTAAACATTTATGGTGCGTTTTAGAAAAACAAGTAAGGAATCGATATCCTCCACCATCATCATTACAAGAACTGGAGATTGTTTTAGCTGAAGAATGGACAAAAATTCTTTTGGAAACAATTCAAACTTTTTACGAGTCCATACCTCATAGAATTCAAGCTGTAATTACTGCCAAAAGTGGTCCTATTCCATATTAAAATAAATTTGTTTGAAATTTTAAAGTGTTTCCATTATTTTGTCCAACCCCTGTATACACACACACACACACACACACGTGTGTATATATATATATGCAATTATCATCATGCATGTATGTACAATATATGTATGTATGTATGTATGGATGAGTGTGAGCGTTTCCCTGTCTTAACATTGAGAGTTGTAAATAAGTGTCGCTGTCATATGAATAAGTGTTCTTTGTTTTCAGTCTTCCCTGTTTGACTGTGAGGGAAGTATTACCTTATTTGGAAACAAACGAGGGTTGATGACAGGAAGGGCATCTGAACATAGAAAATCCACCTCAACGAATTCCATCCAACCCATGCAAGTATGGAAAAGTTGATGATGATGATGATGATAGATTAAGTCTTCATGTGCCTGTGATGGAACAAAGGCATTCAGTGTATCCTTGTTGAACCAATTCTATCACCACTATAACCAAAATTGGAATCATTATGAACGAATAAGAACGTGCTCAAATAAATATTGTCTTGTTACTTCGTGTTGAACGTAGTCTGTTGAAGAAATTTATCAAGTTATAAGTCGACAACACAGAACAGTGAAAAATAGTAGATAAGACTATAACAAAGCTATCTAAGAGATTCGAGAACAAAGAAGAATAACCGTACAGTTTAATATCTTGGATGAAATATCAGAGTCCAATGTGACTTATATAATGAAATGCAGGCTTGTTTATGGTAACATTTTCAAATTCCAATAAACAAAGATTTCATTATTTGACTTATAAATTAGTATATGTATATATATAATATATAATATATGTATGTATATAATAGCTTGTTATCTTTTCAGCAAACATCTTAATTTGTAAGACATCATTTTATGAAAGGAATAATTAAAATTTGGTAATGGGATACATATGTAACTTCATTTAACTGATTCTGAATTTGACATCTTGACCTTTTCCTTGAAAGTTCTAATATAGATATTCTAAAAGAAAACAAAACCTTTTTATATCAAATTTGTATTGTATGACAGAGATTCATCTATGTTTAACTCCAGGCCAGACTATAATCAAAGATGTTCCAGCTTTAACCATTCAGTCTTTTTTGGGTTTTTGTCAGGCAAATGTATCTAGGACTACATCATCTAATGTCTCCTTCCTTTTATTAAAACAGTACAATATGATTCGATGGTTTCTACTTCTTGGAGAAGTAGTTACAAACATTTCTGTCAGTAAATGTCTAAGTCTGCTATTATAATTCCATTATATTTACATCTTGGATATATTATAGGAATGTCATGCATCCTAGAATTGACCTGGCCCCAAACTGACCCCAGCAGTCAAATAGTACTTTATCTTGGTGATTCTAAAAAAAAAAAATAAAAGTATAGTTGACCATGGTGAGATTTGAACTCAGCACATAATGATTTGTAACAAATACCTCAAAGCATTTGTTTGAGGCTCCAAAAATTTAACCAATTGATGATGGTGAGTTCCATAAAACCATGGGGTCACATAGCTACACATGAAAACATTTTCATTTAGTCAGAACTGTTAGAACATTGAATACAATACATGTTTGTTCCGATCCTCTGCACTCTGAGTTCAGTTCTCACAGAAGTCAATATTACATTTCATCCTTTCAGGGTTGACAAAAAAAGTATCAAGCCATGATAGTGGATTGGCAGAATTGTTGAGGGTCTGGCAAGATACTTTGCAGTCTCTTTTAAAACCTGAAAGGACCATGGTGCCAAGTTGTGCCTACTCAGGTTGGTGGCCTTTGTCTCAGATAAACATCAGCGTTGTGAAAAGGGAGCACATACATACATGGGCAACTACTAGTCTTCCTCCAAAAATCATGCCCAGCCCTACACATACATATGGTCAATGTTGATCAATATATCTTTTATCTTCTACCTGTTTTAATGTTTCAGTCATTAGGCTGAGGCCATGCTGGAGCACCGCTTTGAAAAGGTTTTAGACAAACAAATCAACCCTGGCACTGATTTTTTTAAAGACTGGTACCTACTCTGTCAGTCTCTTTTGCTGAATGCTATGCTATGGAGACATAGGCAAATCGACACTGGTCGTCAGGTGGTGGGGAGGGGGAGTAACAAACACAAACACATACATATGATGAGCTTCTTTCAGTTTCCACCAACCAAATTCACTCACAAAGCTTTGGTCCTCCTGAGGCTATAGTAGAAGACACCTGTACAGGGTCTCACGCAGTGGGACTGAACCTGGAACCATGTGGTTGGGAAGTAAACTTCTAACCACTCAACCATACCTGTGCTTATACACACATACACATATATACACACACACACATACATACATACACACATTATATACACACACGCACATATATACACACACGCACATATATATACATACACACACATATATATATAAATATACACTCACACACACACACACACACACATATATATATATACATATACACACACACATATGTGTGTGTGTGAGTGTGTGTGTATGTATATGTATGTATGTATATTTTCATATGTACAAATAAAGGTTACAAGACCTCATTAAGGGATAGCAAAATCCTATGAAATTACTGGTTAGTTACCTATACAAAGAATGTTGAACATTACAATTAATACTCAACTACAAAGTAACTATATAAACCATGGTTTATATATATTTCATTTATTATAATAAGATAAGAAAGTAGAGAAGTAATTAATAAATTATTATTGATTAATTACCTATTTTCTTATAATATTTTCATATGGTCATATAGTCCTACTGAATTTGAATTTTGCTTTTTGATGTTTAGTCCTAAAATTGAGATTCAATTAAAAAATTTATTCATTAGTTTTTTACTTTAAATAACTCATTTAGACCAATAAATCCATTCGTTACAGTATTTCTGTTGAAATACAGTTCTATTGTTTCAATTAATTTGAAAATAACAAGAAATTTAGTAAAATAACTTTGACAATATTAATCCTTTCATTACCATATTTATACTGAAATACACTGCCTCTATTTTAATTGATTTTGAAAATAACGAAGAATTTAGTCAAATAAATTGGTCATTATTAATCCTATTGTTTCTATATTTCTGTTGAAATACACTGCATTTGCTTTAATTAATTTTGGATACAATGGGGAATTTAGGAAAATAAGTTTGCCACTATGAAACCGGTGTTTAGAACATAAATTAACATTGAATTTTGAATGAGATTTTAATTTAGATCACTTTAAAGCAGGAAGTTTCTATCAATGATCTAGGATATATCTCAGGAGGATTAGTATTAAAGGGATCTCAGGGGGTTTGGTATCAAAAGGGTCTAAAGAATACAACTCCAACTTTCTTACAAAATTCACGAATTTATAAAATGATTTCTAACATTGGCATACAAGCTACATATTTACATCAACTTAGATATATGTACTTGGTACTAATTTTAAAGACCCTGGAAGAAGGAAAAGCAAATTTGACCCTAATGGCATTTCAACTCACAGTATAAAGTGGGGGGGGACCCCTAATCTAATCACTCTTCCAATTCTGCTATTTCACCCCTTTTGATTCATCATCACCGCCATCATTATTTGAACATGTGCTTTTCTATGTGTCTATGTGTGCCTGGTCAGATTGAATTTGTTGAGGTCAATATCCAATGATCAAGGTTGGGAGAGCAAGAGAGGGAGAGAGCTAGGGCTAGAGAGTGCAAGAAAGAGCTTTAAGTAGAGAGAGAAGTGCAAAGAGAAAGGAGAGAGAAAGGGATAAAGAGCTAAGAGAAGGCGGAGTGGGAAGAGGGGAAGTATTCCTGAGAGAGAAATGGGGAGGGAGAGAAGAAAGAATAAAGGAGATAAGAAGGGGTGGGGGTCATCATCATCATCATCATCGTTTAGCGTCCGTTTTCCATGCTAGCATGGGTTGGACGGTTCTACTGGGGTCTGTGAAGCCAGAAGGCTTCATCAGGCCCAGTCAAATCTGGCAGTGTTTCTACGGCTGGATGCCCTTCCTAACGCCAACCACTCCGTGAGTGTAGTGGGTGCTTTTTACGTGCCACCCGCACTGGTGCCAGACAGAGCTGGCAAACGGCCACGAACGGATGGTGCTTTTTATGTGCCACCGGCACGAGGGCCAGGCGAGGCTGGCAACGGACACGAAACGGGGCGGTGCTGGCAACGGTCGCGAAACGGAAAGTTCTCTTACATGCCACCGGCACTGGTAACACATCTGCAATTTCCATTGATCGATTTCCATTGATCGATTTCGGAAAGAAAAAGCTATAGAGATGGATAAAGAGCTAGTAAGAGAGAGTGACATTTAGGGTGGGGCCACAAGAGAGTTGTCGAGGAGGGAGGGAGTAGATTTAAAGAGAGAGGGAGAAAGATAAGTAATGAGGTTAAAGAGATGACTAAAGAAGTGGTTGTGAGATAAGAGTGAGAGTGATATCAAATTTCTGTTGAGTGACGATTGGCTCACTTCCTTAACAAGAGTCAACCATTAACTATTAGGATTTTCATCAATTCCATTCTTTTATTTGTTTCAGTCAGTTGACTGTGGCCATGCTGGAGCACAGCTTTTAGTCGAATAGATGGACCCCAGGACCTATTCTTTGTAAGCCTAGTACTTATTCTATCAGTCTCTTTTGTCAAACCATTAAGTTATGGGGATGTAAACACACCAACATCAGTTGTCAACACAGACACACAAACACACACATATATATACAATAGGCTTCTTTCAGTTTCCTTCTACCAAATCCACTCACAAGGCTTTGGTCAACCCAAGACGATAGTAGAAGACAATAGCCCAAGGTGTCAAGCAGTAGGACTGAACCTGGAACCATGTGGTTGGTAAGCAAGCTACTTACCACCCATCACTCCTGTGCCATGAAAATATTTAGAATATTTACTCCTACACCTTCCAGTCAACTCTTTTGAAGTTACTAAAACAGAGTAGCAGTCAAGCATTAGGGATCAACCAAATCCACTCACAAAGCTTTGATTAGCCTAGGGCTATAACAGAAAACACTTGACCAAGGCGGTGAGCTGGCAGAAACGTTAGCATGCCAGGCGAAATACTTAGCGGTATTTCGCCTGAGTTCAAATTCCGCCAAGGTCGACTTTGCCTTTCATCCTTTCGAGGTTGGTAAATTAAGTACCAGTTACGCACTGGGGTCGATGTAATTGACTTAATCATTTGTCTTTCCTTGTTTGTCCCCTCTATGTTTAGCCCCTTGTGGGCAATAAAGAAATAAGAAAACACTTGACCAAGGTACCATGCAGGAGGGTTGAACCTGAACCCAATAGTTGGGTAGTGAACTTCTTAACCACACAGCTATGCCTGCACCATATATCATCATCATCATTTAACATCTGTTTTCCATGCTGGCATGGTTTGGATGGTGTACCAGGAGCTGGCAAGGCCAGGAGCCAAACTAGGTTCCATAGTCTGTTTTGGTTTCTGCAGTTGGATGTCTCCCTAACACCTACTAGTCTACAGTGTGTGCAGGGTGCTTTTTACATGGCACCAGCACTAATGCTTTTTACATACACTAAATAAATTCCATAGAAATTAATTAAATGCTGAAAATTTTAAATTTCAAGGAAATCCTGATGTTCTTCTCAACAAGAATAATTTGATTGGATGAGAGCTAAGAGGAAAATACATTTTGACAAGGAAGCACTTAACCCATTTGATACCAACCAACCTGAGACTACTTTAAAGTGATCTAAATTTAAAAGTGCCATCAAAATTTCCAAACACCAACTTAATATTGCAATTATTTCACTAAATTCTTCATTGTTTTCATAAAAAAATGAAAGAAAAGTATTTTGGAGATGTACTTGCATAGCAAGTGACTTGATCTGAGATGGTGTGCTGGAACAAAAACAAATGCAGCGTGGAAGGTGTTTATAAGCCATTTAAGAAACACACAAAAACCGTTAGATTCACTTCAACATTTAAATTTAATTTGTCAAAATATTTTCGTCGCTTTGAGACCGCAAACTGTTCACTGACAAAACTTTGTGCTGCATCTCAACAGAAATATGGTAAACAATTGTTGTTTCAGAATTGCCAAGTTTTTTGTTTTGTTCCTAGATCACTTTAACACAGGAAGTTTGTACCTCATAGTCTCAGGTGGACTGGTATCAAAACGGGTAACCCTTTTGTGATCTTATTTCTGTTGAAATATATTGCCTTTGTTTCAATAAATTTTGAGAATAACAAAGAATTTGGTAAAATAACTTTGTCATTATTACACTGGTGTCTGGTACACCATCATCAACAGCATCATCATTGTTTAATGACTGTTTTCAATGCTGGCATGGGTTGGATGGGTTGGTAGGAATTGGCTGCAAAGTCAGAAGACTGCACCCATCCCTGTCTTCTGTTTTGGCAAGGTTTCAAAGGTTGGATGCCACCCTTAATGCCAACCACTTTACAGAGAGTGGTGGGTGCTTTTTCCAAAAATCTTGGAAGACAAGGCCCTTCAACTGAGATGGAGGAGTATTATTGATGGACAGGAATAGGTGTGTTGCACTAGAGAAGAAACATGGTTGTCTCAGGTGGGGGGAGATAAGATGGTAAAGATGAGATGATGGGGGGGGGAGAACACCCGCAAGTTACAGGGAGGTGTATTTAGTGAAGTGGATTAGGGGTTTGGGTGGGTGGGTAAGTTTGTGATGTTGCAAAAGGAGGGCAGAAGATGGTGGGTGGAGGGAATGCAATGAGTGGACACAGACAAGGGGAGGGCATATTAGAAGGGTGTGTTGTGGGAAAAACAGGGACAAACTGTGAGCAGGTAGGTTCATGAAGGAGAGTGGGGAAATAGAGGGGAGGGTAATACAATGGATGGTGAGTTCAAGTGGTGGTGGTGGGAGGGGGGATGAAAGGGTCAAGGAAATGGATTATGGGGGGAAGAGGTTTTTCAGGGAACATATTTTGTGTGTGAGGAAGTAAGATGGACAAAAAGGACATGCCTTTAGGGCCTCAATTGTGCTTAGCTGGATGGATCTTCTCAAGCACTGCAAATCACCAATTTACTTTCTGAAACACTGAAGGAATCAAGCAAACAAAAAGGTATAAATTGTGGCACCTAACATTTTAATGGTTAGATCTAAGAGGTGATGGTGCAGTGCACACTTTAAAGAATTATTTACTAATTCTTTAGGTCTGTGATATCTAATTTAATTAATTTTCTTTTAATTGAGTAAATTCATAGCAGCAAGTATGTCAGCAAAAGCTCACAAGGACAATAGCAAAATTACTGTCAGTCTCGTTAAGCAATAGTCTGGCTACTCAAATTGCAATGCTCTTAATTAGAACATTCAACATACAAACGAAATAAGAATTGGGAAAATGAGAAGAGAAAATAAAATAACAAGATTAATTAGTGTTTCGTAATATTCCACAACTTTACTAATTAATCATCATTATCATCATCATCGTTACCACCACCACCACCACCACCATCATCGTCATTGATGTCATTATTTTAATGTTCTGTTTCCCTTGCTTGCATGAGTCAGAGAGTATTTGTTGAGGCAAATTTTCTGCACCCTGAATGCCCTTCCTGTTGCCAACATTCCCTTGTTTCCAATCAAAGTAATATTTCCCCATGACTGGACATGCTGTCAGGGAAGGCTGGAAACAAATGACACTGCTTGTATGATGGTGACACTCATTTACAGCTATTATGTGATGTCAAGCCAAGGAACAACGAACACACACACACACACACACACACACACACACACACACACAAGCTGCTTACACAGTTTCCACCTACCTAATTTACTTCCAAGGTATTGATTGGGCTGGAGCTATCATAGAAGATACTTGCCCAAGGTGCTGTGCAGTGGGATAGAACCCAAAACCATGTGATTGCAAAGAGAGCTTCTTAACCACACAGCCATGCCACCACCTATATGACCACACCTGTGCCTATATAGCCATGCCAATGATTAAAATATAAGTATTGTACCTGGTATGCTGGTGCATGGCTTAGTGTTTAGGGTATTCAGTTCATAATTGTAAGGACATGAGTTCAATACCTAGCAGATCGTTGTCTCCTTGAGCAAAACACTTTGTTTCATGCTGTTGCAGTCTGCTCAGCTGGGAGAAATGAGTTGTACCGGTAATTCAAAGGGTCAGCCTTGTCCCATTCTGTGTAATGCTGAATCTGCCCAAGAACTATGTTAAGGTTGAATGTGTGTGAGGAGCGCTCGGTCACATGTATATTAATTTCACAAGCAGGCAGCTTTATGAATAGAACCAACTGGGGCCTCTGTCGTAGTAACCGAGGTTTAAATATAGTATTTCTAAGTAATGACTCTGCTTGTATAACATAATAAAAGGAGCACTCTGTCGGTTATGATGATGAGGGTTCCAGCTGATATGATCAACGGAACAGCTTGCTTGTGAAATTAACATGCAAGTGGCTGAGTAATCCATAGACACGTGTACCCCTAACATAGTTCTCAGGGAGATTCAGCATGACACAGAGTGTGACAAGGCTGGCTCCCTTGAAGTACAGGTACTGCTCATTTTTGCCAGCTGAGTAGACTGGAGTAACATGAAATAAAGTGTCTCACTCAAGGACAGAACACATCACTGGGAATTGAACTGACGACCTTACGATGGTGAGCCGAATGCCCTAACCACTAAGCCATGCGCCTTCACATAACATAATAGAATAAGCTTAAGCAAAAATGAAGTAAGTTTTCTTTTGTCTTTATTTTAGTATATTTTTTATCAAACGAAATCAAGTTTAGGGTAAAATATCAGATATCCTCAGATAGGTTTCCTTTTTCATTATAAAGGGTCAAGGTTAGGGCTAACTTCATAACATCATTTGGTTGCTGTTTAGCTCTAGTGCAACCATGACTGAGTAGACTTATGATCAAAAATATTCCAACCATGACCATCCTGTCGTCTTTCTTTTTATTAATTTTGTTTTGGTAGAATATCCTGGACCATGTTATTTCAAAGGTGTTCTTTTTCTAACAACATTGGAGCTTGATTGAAAGAAATTTGGCTGTTGTTTTTAGCAGAGTGAGCAACCATATAGAAGCTCATTCATTATCACATGAAGCAATTTGGTAACACAGACTGCTGTAAGTGGATATCTATATTTATAACAATTGTAAATATTTTACAATTTTAAGAACGTGCAATTATAAAATGAATGTTTAAACATGTAGCAACAGGTGTTTGCAGGTAACACAACTTTAAAATGAAATAACGCAACTTTGCAGCACATACATAACTGCACACATGTACACCATACATGTCCACATGCCAAGTGCCTTCTTCTATAACCCTTGTCCAACCAAAGCCTTGTGGGTGGATTTGCTAGACAGAAACTGAAAGAATCCTTTCATATATATATATATATATATATATATATTGGTAAAAACGGTAAGATAACAAAAGAAAGAAAGAGACCTCAATATTATGTAAATAGAGATGGCCAGATAACCGAAGAGATGGTGTTGTGGATTTCCACCTCGGCATCCAAAATTCAGAGTTTTATCTTGGCTATTGAATAATTGTCACATATTATTTTACAGATTTCTTTGGTTTTGTGTTTATGTTTTCGTTTCTCATTGTGTTCGACGTTTTTTTGGTGTCCTGTACCCATACATGCATGTATATATACATGTAGAGGTAGGTACGTACATATATGTATGTATATATGCTTATATTTTATTTATTTATTAATTTATATAAATATATATATATATATATATATATATATATATATATATAAAAGTATATGTGTATATATATATGTAAATATAATGTAACAATTATTGGTAGCCATGATAAAACTCCAAATTTCAGATGTCGGGGTGGAAACCCATGCCAGCATCTCTTCAGTTATCAGGCCATCATAGCATTTTTTCGATGGCCCGATAACTAAAGAGATGCCGGAGTGGATTTCCGCCCCGACATCTGAAACTCGGAGTTTTATCTTGGCTACCGAATAATTGTCTCATATTACATTTACAGATAAATTTCCTCTATTTACATAATATCAAGGTCTCTTTCATTCTTTTGTTGTCTTGCCATTTCTATCAATATATAAATATAAATATAAATAAATAAATATATATATATATATATATATATATATATATATACTAGAAGTAGTTGATAGCTTCCGTTATCTAGGTGACCAAGTCAGTAGTGGGGGTGGGTGTGCTGAAAGTGTAACTGCTAGAATAAGAATAGCCTGGGCAAAGTTTAGGGAGCTCTTACCTCTGCTGGTGACTAAAGGCCTCTCGCTCAGAGTAAAAGGCAGACTGTATGATGCGTGTGTACGAACAGCCATGCTACATGGCAGCGAAACATGGGCTGTGACTGCTGAGGACATGCGTAAGCTCGTGAGGAATGAAGCCAGTATGCTCCGATGGATGTGTAATGTCAGTGTACATACTCGACAGAGCGTTAGCACCTTGAGAGAAATGTTGTACCTAAGAAGCATCAGTTGTGGTGTGCAAGAGAGACGATTGCACTGGTATGGTCATGTGGCGAGAATGGATGAAGATAGGTGTGTGAGAAAGTGCCAATCCCTAGCAGTTGAGGGAACCCGTGGAAGAGGTAGACCCAGGAAAACCTGGGACGAGGTGGTGAAGCACGACCTTCGAACTTTAGGCCTCACTGAGGAAATGACCAGAGACCGAGACCTTTGGAAATATTCTGTACGTGAGAAGACCAGGCAGGACAAGTGAGCCCAGCCCACTTATGAATGCCTTTCCTCCCTTGGACACAAAGACCGGTTGAGGCAAGCGAAGTCGATATAGAACCTCATCCGACGACAGACACCCATCCCAACCCCCCATGCTTGCGAAGACATGTTGGGGCAAGCGAAATCGAAACCGAATTGAACCAGCCAGGATCCCTGGCCTGGTGGTACGTAAAAAGCACTATCCGACTCGGGGCCGTGGCACGTAAAATACTCCAATGCGACCGTACGACAGGCACCCATGCCAACCCCCTTTGCTTGTGAAGACATGTTGGGGCAAGCGGAATCGAAATCGAATTGAACCAGCCAGGATCCCTGGTCTGGTGGTACGTAAAAAGCACTATCCGACTCGTGGCCGTGGCACGTAAAATACTCCAATGCGAACGTACGACAGGCACCCTTGCCAACCCCCTTTGCTTGTGAAGACATGTTGGGGCAAGCGAAATCGAATCGAATTGAACCAGCCAGGATCCCTGGTCTGGTGGTACGTAAAAAGCACTATCCGACTCGTGGCCGATGCCAGCACCGCCTCGACTGGCTTCCGTGCCGGTGGCACATAAAATACACCAATCTGACCGTGGCCGTTGCCAGCCCCGCCTGGCACCTGTGCAGGTGGCACGTAAAAAGCACCCACTACACTCACGGAGTGGTTGGCGTTAGGAAGGGCATCCAGCTGTAGAAACATTGCCAAATTAGACTGGAGCCTGGTGCAGCCTTCTGGCTTCCCAGAACCCCGGTCGAACCGTCCAACCCATGCTAGCATGGAGAACGGACGTTAAACGACGATGATGATATATATATATAAAGAGAGGGACGAATGGATGGAAGGATAGATGGATAAACTGATAGAAAGTAAAATGAATGACATTCTTTACTTAAAATCACTACAATTCTTTCAACCCATTTTTATACCTGTAGTACATTGGTGTGAGGTG
Organism: Octopus sinensis; assembly: GCF_006345805.1. Classification (NCBI taxonomy): domain Eukaryota; kingdom Metazoa; phylum Mollusca; class Cephalopoda; order Octopoda; family Octopodidae; genus Octopus; species Octopus sinensis. The sequence continues at coordinate 90,336,447 of NC_043005.1, read as the reverse complement.
TTGTGTAATCCTTATCATACATCCAAGGTGTAAAATGCATGCTCTCAGGTGATTGTTTAGATAAGTCCTTCATTAGATTCCCTCATCATTTCACTCAGTGTGAAAATGTACACCCAATATGGGTGTGTGTGTGGGGGGGGGGTCACCTTGGCTTGAGATGGCATGGTCATTCATTTCTAATGCTCCATGAAAACATGTCTTGCCATGCAGAAATATTACTTTTAGCTACATGTATAGTCAACTGACAATATAATATGTGCTGGTATTCTACATTGTGCTATATTCTATTATACATTCCAGTGTAATTGTACATTATATCAACCCCCAGTACATGACAGCTACTTAATTTTATTAGACCTAGAAAAATGAAAGAGAAAAGTTGGCCTGATAAGATTTGAACTTGAAATCTAAAGAAATAGAGCAAAATAACTCCAGGCATTTGGTCCATCAGTCTATTATCTAATAAAAAATATTTTGGTAAAGTTTGTTTTTATCGGCAATTTGCCAGCCGAGTTAAACACCTTAGATTGATTAAATCCCCTTCCCCCACCCTTATTGGATGTGATTCAAAGCTAAATTTCCCACACTTAGCTTAGTTCATAAATTTTCCCAATCAGGACCATTCATTTTTGCCTGTTACAGTATCACAAGTATATCTACACAGTCACACACTGTGCTAGAAATAACAGTCAAACCCCTCTCAAATTACACTCCTACCATTTTAAAAACATGATCAGACACATTAGATAATGCAGTAGTTTTACTTACAGTATATATGAATAACCGACATAATCTATATATTCATTCTTTATGGTTCTTTATCTGTTTAAATGACCTCCTGTCTCTGTCATTTAAGCTGTCATTGTGGTTAAGCATTATGTGTGTAGTAGTGGCGCGCGCACACATTATTAGCCATTTGAAAAGACTGAAAGTCTCGACCACGGTCGAACAATGATGATGATGATAAGCATTAAAACCTAAACAGCAATGAAAATGATATTGTCTTACCAACTGTGTATCACACTCAAGTGTATACACGACCATTTTACGGCATTAGTTGGTTCATATTACTCCTTAAGGAGCATAGAGCCATGACTATTTCATGCCAGTGAATGCAATCTTGGGCTACTTCTTGGATTTCCAATCAAGAGAGACTGACTGTTTCCGCCTCATCTTCCATGCATCCTTTCCAAGTCTTCTTAGCTCCTCCAGGAACCTTCCTCCTTCCTTCTGGTTGCCAGTCTAACTCTTGTCTTGTAATGCTGCTTGGAAGTTTCCTTAGAGTGTGACCAATCGAGTCCCATTTCCTCTTCAGAATTTCTTGGCTTGTTCTGTCTTACAGACTTCTGTTTGAAATTTTGTCCAGGCACCAGATCCTGAGAATGTGGTGCAAATGACGGTTTGTAGCTTACTCTTTATGGCACGATGTTGTGGAATTGTCTGAGATAAAACCTCTTCATAGACTTGTTGCAATGGTGTCATTTGTTTCTAGTTCTCCAAATAAACATGTCCAGCTTGTTTGCTGTTCAGCAGACTGGGAGACTAGTATTCCACCTGGAAACAAGTAGAGGTTAACAACAGGAAGGAGAGCATAAAAAACACTGCACCAACATAATCTTCCTTGACTCATGCAACGGTAAAAATGTGCACATATAAAACAAAGATGATGGCGATGGTGATGGTGGTGGTGATGGTTTAAGGGGAAATTTGGCTGCTGCTATTTTTAGCAGATCGAGAGAATATGTAGAGTAGGGGTGGGGGAACACCTTCCCAACAATGAAATTTGAAACCACGCTCGAATGCTCTTTAAAACTCATATGCAAAAGGATAAAAAAAGCGAAAACAAGTTTCAGCCACAAAAACCAGAACAGCAATTTAATGGCAGTTGCATGGCTCTGAATTTATAAAATTATGAACTCATTACTATTTTCTGAAGCATAGATATGCTCCCGTGGGTTCTTATATGCTTGCAGTTCCACTCCCTTAAAATTCTAGCTCCCTTTTGTTGGCTTGTTCTATAAGCAATTGAAATATACAGCTTCTATATATTGTGCTCTAAAAAGTCTCTTGGGGTGATGGAGGTGAGTTAACAGAACATGAATCCAGCAATTTTTCCCTCCTTCCCACCCTCTTACCCATCCTCATCTAATTTTGCTCCCCCCACCACTTTTCATGCCTAATTAACAAATCATTAAGCTGTTGTTAACATCAGTTTTATAAATAACTTCAACACAAATAAAAAGCTGTAATGCTGTTTCTATTTTTAAAAAATATATTTGATAATTTTTTTGCATTAAGTTACATTCATTGGGTTACGGCCATGCTGTAGCACAGCCTTCAGAGAATTTGTTTCTGTTAATAATATTGATTCCAGTACTTTCTTTCAGACTTGTTTTATTGATTTCAGAGAGAATAAAAGGCAAAGTTGACCTGATTTAAAGGGACATAAATGTATCATAAATACCACAAGGTATTTTTTATTTCATGCATAATCTACTATCACCTACCAGTATGTGTGTGTGTGTGTGTGTGTGTGTGTGTGTGCATGCATGTGCATGTGTGTTTGTGTGTGTGTGTGTGTGTACACATTCAAAACATATATATATATATATATGTGTGCACATACACACGTGTATGTGTGCGTGATATAAAGTATACTATATATATGAGGGTTGGTGAGGGTAAGAACATCCTGAGGCCATAGAAAATCTGCCTCAATGATTTTTGTCTAACCCATGCAAGCAAGAAAAATTAGACATAAAAATAAAGACGATGATAATGATATTAAAGTTACAGCTATTTTATTAAACCCCTTAAAAGTCATAACTATATTCAAATTTAATTGGGACAAAGCAAAAAAAAACTTCAGTGATCTTCATTAGAAATATAGCCGTGAAAGTGTTAATATTGTCCTAAAAATTAAGACAATAATAATGAGTAGCACATGTCATCCATGGGACAGTTTAACTCCACTGTCTGGACATTGGGTATTTTATCAGTGTCCACTCTGTCCAAACACTGAAGGCCAAGCCTCCAGTCTGTGGAGAACATTCTCCCTTCATTTTCTCTATAAAAGAGTCAAGTGTGTTTCTTGCCTCAGTTCCTCTTAATAAGCAATTTAGAAAAGAAGAAAAACAAAAAAATCCTAAATTTCAGGACAATATTCCCATTGTAAAGAGGCTAGGAAAGGCTGGCAACCTATTTCCTTATTCTAAACATAAACAAAAATGTCATTTTAATCCTACATGGTTTAACTTACGCCTGGAGAGAACGAACAGCTGTTATTGCTAAAAATGGCATACATTTCTACATCTAAATATTCTTGAGTATATATATATATATATATATATATATATATATATATATATATATATATATATATATATTGTTATTATCCATCTAACAAGGGTAATAATAATAATATAATAATAATAATATGTATTTATTGTTAATATTGATAAATGTCTTTATTTGCCACAAGGGAGATTATGAAGGAACATGACAAGGACAGAGTTAGGTTAACAGTGGGAGTTAACAGAGAATTAAGTGAGAAAAACAGACTTGAAGAAACAACAATATCCAAAGAAACAGCAGTAATAACAAATATTTGCTTTTAATAATATTAATGTTATTAATGATAATCCTTTCCACCAAAGGCACAAGGCCAGAAATTTGGTGGGAGGGGACTGGTTGATTACATCAACCCCAGTGCTTGACTGGTACTCGTTTTGTTGACCCTGAAAGGACGAAGGGCAAAGTTGAGCTCAGAAAGCAAATGCCACTAAACATTTTGTCTGGCATGCAAACGACTCTGCCAGCTCATCGCCTTAATAATAATGATGATGATGATGATGATGATCTTAAATTTTGTGACAAGGGCAGCAGTTTTGGAGTAGGAGATGAGTCAATTACATCACCCCCAGTGCTCAACTGGTACTTATTTTATCAACCCCAAAAGTATGAAAGGCAAAGTCAACCTTGGCAGAATTTGAACTCAGAACATAGTGGCAGATGAAATACCGCTAAGCATTTTGCCAGGCATTTTAATGATTCTGCCAGCTTACCATAATAATAATAATAATAATAATAATAATAATAATAATAATAATAATAATAATAATAATTTCTTACATAATAAGCACAAAGCTGGAAATCTGGAAGGGGCAGAATTAGTTAATTAAATTGACCTTGACTGATACTTTAATTTATCAACCCACAAAGTGATAAAAAGTAAAGTTAACCACAGAAGGATTTGAACTCAGAACACTGGCATCATTTGACTTCCTTGTTGGCATGGGTTGGATGGTTCAACAGGATACAGCAAGGATAGCGCAATGTTTGCTTTGGTGAGATTTCTACTGCTGGATACCCTTCATAATTCCAACCCCTCGAAAGAGTATACTAGTTGCTTTTTCTCATGGTTCCAGCACCAACTCATGAGGTCACCAAATAACGAACAAGACAATACCCCTAGACAGAGTGGGATTGCAAGACTGAAGGGGGTGGCTTTGTGCCAGGTGTAAAGAAGCAAACGTAGGAAAAGGAGCCAAGAACAGCTGGAATATATACTGCAAGATATATTTTATTCAAAGCTCTAACAACTGCAATATTATTGCTTAAAAATTCTTCCTCCATCCATGCCACTGTTCTGGTCACTGAAACATACCAAGGTAACCCATAAGATTATTAATCAATGAGAAATTTGTCAGTGTTTCATGACATTTGTACAGGAAGACAGTTAGAGGTATCTGTGGATCCCTATTGATGGTATTCAAGAAGCAGGGGCGGCGAGCTGGCTGAAATGTTAGCACGCCGGGCAAAATGCGTTGCGGTATTTCGTCTGACGCTACGTTCTGAGTTCAAATTCCGCCAAGGTCGACTTTGCCTTTCATCCTTTCGGGGTCGATAAATTAAGTACCAGTTACGCACTGGGGTCGATTTTATCGACTTAATACCTTTGTCTGTCCTTGTTTGTCCCCTCTATGTTTAGCCCCTTGTGGGTAGTAAAGAAATAGGTATTCAAGAAGCAGCTATGAGAAATGCAAATTTAACATCATCATCATTCTAGCATCTGCCTATTGATGCTCGAATGGGTCAGTCAAGAGTATGCTGGAATAGAGATTTCTCTGGTGTCAAGATTTCCCAGGGACCAGGTGAGGTAGAACAACAGCCCAGAGAATTAGAAACAGATAGCAGTGTTTGAATGAGCCTTTTGATTACAAAGATCATGCAACGAATCAAGACATGTCAAGGGGCCTGAAAAAGTTCTCATGGTGTAGTGTAAGTAAATGACATCATCTGTGGGAAGTGGGACCTTTGTTTACAATCACTGAACACACATGCCTTGGAGATATAAACTCATTCAACAAGCACAACCAAACACACACACACACACACACACACACACTATATATATATATATATATATATATATATATATATATATGATGGGCTTCTTTTTTCTGTCAACCAAATCACAAAGTTGGCCTAGGGTTATAGTAAAAGATGTTTACCCAAAGTACCACACAGTGGGGTTGAACCAGAAACCATGTGGTTGGGAAATGCACTTCTTAACCACATAGCCATGCCTGGGCCTAGATATAGGCACATCAACATTTAACTAAGAAATAAGTTAATTCTTAAAAGAAATAACTACAAACAAAAAAATTCCCTCAAAAATCTAATATTAAGAAATAAATATATTAAAAAACAAATAAAAGAAATTTAAGCCCCTGGAACGGAAAAAGTAAAAAATAAAATAAAATAATTCACCAATAAAATTTTGGGGGTTTAATTGAGTGAAACTGATCCCCATGAAGTTTGGCTGATAATCCTTAACACATGATGGAGATTACAGCATCTTTAACCCTTCAACATTATAGTCCCCATCTTTTTCCTGTTGTTAGTTATGGAAATAATCTTTGGATTTTAGGGTATGATATAGTAGACTTCATATTGTAGATTGGTAGAGTCATTAGAGCATCGCTTTAGCTCTGACACTTGACACTCAGAGTTCAAATCCCACAAGGGTCCACTTTGACTTTCATCCTTTAGAGGGACAATAAAAAAGTACCAATCCAGAGCAATGGATTGGTAGAACTGTAAGAACATTGCACCAGATGCTTTGTAGTATTTGTTCAAGCTCTTGGGGTTCTGAGTTCAGATCCTGCCATGGCCTACATGGATAGTAGACATATGCCATTGCTTGGTTTAAAACACCAGCAGCTAGCATCTTTGGTGCCTTTAGTAGCATCCAATCTGTTGAAAGTATTTAGGTTAAATTTTCTGGTTTGAAAGTACCTCCCTCTCTCCTGCTAATCTCAGAGACCCAATAACAGGTCATGAACACTGTTTTCACTCCAAACGAAGCACATATAAATAAAAAATAAATTCTCAGTGCACATTTGTGCAAACTCTGCTCTGAAACTTAATGCTTGCATACACATATTGAATTCCTTTCACAATATCTATATTACTCTCTGAAATACAACAACAGCATTGACCCAGTATTTTACACACAATGTTGTGTCTTCTTTATACAATACAGTGTTAACACCTTCCGAGTCAATACTCAACTTGCTAAAATTAGCAGTTCTGGTCGCCTCAAATTACACTCTGTCAGCTTAGAAAAAAAATTCGGAAACATTCAATAATGAATATCCAGTTGCATTTTGTTTAGGAAAAAAAAAAAGATAGGATGGTCACAACTGGAATATCTTTGGTTAGCTTGATCTAAATTCATTTGAGAATACATAAAAGTGTCATTGCAGTATTTTTACATCACGTAAACGCCCTTCATGTACATAATCGGTGTAGTTGTTTTGGCATTCAGCAGTTTTCCGTGTCTGCATATGTCAGATGGAATTGATGGAGGGAGGTTTTCTGCTTTGAGATGCCCTTCCTGTCACTAACCCTCACCTGTTTCCAAGCAAAGAAACGACTTCACTGAGTCTATCAAACAACAAATAATGTGGATATGGTTTTGTAGGTTAACTGGAAATAAAGAACACCATATGAAGGAGTCTTTTGTTTACGAAGACAGTGCGACATGTCAAGATATGTCAAGAAACCAGAACATGCTCTATGTGGTTGACTGCAGTGACGAGATAGTGAAGATGCCGACGACCGCTCGGTTCAAAGTCTCTCTTGACCAGAAATGGCCTGAACTCTTTGTATGACCACCCTCCCTGTCCCCCTATATGGCCTTGCTTTTGCTTTTTGAGCCAATAAAAATTGAACTGAAAAAAAAAATGCCACATGTCCTGTTGTTTATAGTGAATATATGTGAAGAAGGGACACATGAACCCACTCAGACAAACATGTATGCACACACATACACACTCATGCAAACACAGAGGAAAGAACTTTTCCTACTCTTTACTATTTAAACTGGCAACAAACATTACTTATAATTTAAAACCCCTTTTCATACCAACCCACCTATGATTTTATATTACAAAATCCCTAATTCCATATTTAAATTTAAAACTTTCCTTCATAGATTTTTACGTAAGACTCTTTTATTTCTTTTTAAACCAAGGCAGCAAGTTGGCAGAATTGTTAGCATACTGGACGAAATGCTTAGTGGCATCTCATCTCTCTCTTTACGTTCTGAGTTCAAATGCCACCAAGGTCAACTTTGCCTTTCATTCTTTTGGAATTGATGAAATAAATACCTATTTCTTTACTACCCACAAGGGGCCAAACAAGGACAGACAAACGGATTAAGTCGATTATATCGACCCCAGTGCGTAACTGGTACTTAATTTATCGACCCCGAAAGGATGAAATAAATACCAGTTTCACACTGGGGTCAATGTAATCAACTTGCCCCCTCCGTTGAAATTTCAGGCCTTGTGCCTATATTAGAAAGGGTTATTTATTTAAATCTTCCTGTACTCTGCAGTGCCATCTATTGGTTAAATACACAAGCTGTTCCTTCATATTTTTCAGTCTTTTTTATTATTTTTTATTGTTGAATGTTTACATTATTTCAATCTCAGAACAATTTCATTTCATCTCTCGAACCTTGTCATGTGAGTATTATAGCGAACTCTTGCAAAAGTTCAGTCTTGTTTACATGTTGCTAAGTAGTGTCAAACCTTTAAATGTGTGTATATATTCATGCATATGAGTGAGAGATTGCATATCTGTTGGTGTGAGTGTGTATATATATATATATATATATATATATATATAATATATATATATATATAACTGTGTAGCATGGACAAATATATGCAAAAACCCTTGTTATGTTATGTTTCAAATATCATCATGCTAACAATGTGAATGTCACTTAATTTACTAAATACTTCCAAATTCTTGATTATTTTCAAAATTCTTGTAATATACAAATAGTGAATTTGCTTAGAAAAAGCGTAAGGATAGGGTAAAGAGGGAGTAAACAGGGAGGGGTGGGTCACAATAACAGACAATAAAAGACAGAATCTGAAAACAATCTCATGAAACCTAACCGTTTTGTGTGGGTTTTCTTTTTTGTTTCTTTTATAAGTTAAGTCCTAAGTTTACAAACAGATTTCAGATAACGAATATCTAAAATCTAATTAAACAAAATTACTTATGAAAAATAGCTTTCATAAGTTACGTAACACGAGAAAGTGTATATAAACATGTTGCCATGTAGCATAGAAAAATAAAAAAGACCAGTTAAGAGTGGCAAGCTAAAAAGAAAACAAAATAACTGTGAAGGCTAATATAAAAAAAAAATAAAGTTGCCAGTGGTTTGTATAAAGATAAATATATTTACCCAAGAAAGTATTTGTTTCACTTTAATATATTTATATAGAAAAAGGCAAGAAATTGAGAATGGTAGGAATGGTTCTGAGTCATACTAAAGTACTTGCAACATTTAGTATTTTATATCTTAGAAGAGGACATCGTGAAGGAAATGATTCAGACTCACCAGTGACACGATGTGAGGTTACAGAAGACTTGTCAAACCAATGTAAACATGGGAAAATAGATACAAAGTGATGGTGATGATGATGATGATGATGATGATGTAGGAGACAGAATCTTATAAAGGGGCAACTTTGCCTTTCAACTGCTTGTGGGTGAATTAGATATTGGTTTCAAAGTTTAGCACAAGGCCAGCCTTTGTGGGGAAGGGCTTAAGTCGATTACACTGACCTCAGTGTTCAACTGGTACTTGTTTTATCGACCCTGAAAGATTGAAAGGCAATGCCAACCTCAGCAGAATTTGAACTCACGACATAAAGACAGAAGAAATACTGCCAAGCATTTTGCCTTGCATGCTAACAATTCAGCCATCTTGCCACCTTAGGTGAATTAAATATTAAATACCTGTAATAAACCAGTACCAATTCAATTGATTACAATACACCAATCTCCCAAATTATCGAACTTCTGCCTAATCAAATGAAAGAACTATTTGATACACACACACACACACACACGCGCACACACACATGTAATTATAATTATACACATATATGTAATTATAAGATCCAAAGATCTAAGTGTAGGAAGTTTGTAAGTAGTCTGTGGTAGGCATAAAAAACAATGTTGAGGAACAATATTAATGTATTGGCGAGGGTTGTAGGCTTTTCCCATATTGACATTCAATAAGCTGAAAAATTGTTTTACAGTTCACGACTAGCAACTTGTAGCCTGAATTTTATCTGCTCCACTCCCTCAATTTAGATATGTTTATATATGGATGAGAAACCCAGGGTAACATCATAAACTGGCCTTCACCAGAAAAAAATATATATATAAGATATATATATTTTAGGCTCCAAATGGCATATGCCAGGCAAACACTCGCATGTGTCACGCAAAATTGTCAATTACTCAAACAAATTCCTCTTTGGGGATTTCCTTGATTTCTGTTGTGATTGCTGCCTTCAGTTCACCAATCGTTTGAGGGTTGTTCTGGTAAACATTATCCCTAAGATACCCCAATGGATAAAAATCTGGGGGTTCAAGTCCAGTGAATGTGGTGCCCACTCAACGTCATACTTTCTGCTGGTCAGTCTCTCCTGAAATCATGCTCTCAGACAGGCTAGAGAGTCATTTGATGTGTGAGTAGTGGCCCCGTCTTGCTGGAACCATTCTTCATTTTGATCTATCCCCTCTGCATCATTTTATTCAAAGAGTTGTGGGTTTTGTCTTTTTTGGGGGTCACCTTGTATATATATATATTCTTTTATTCTTTTACTTGTTTCAGTCATTTGACTGCAGCTATGCTGGGGCACCACCTTAAAGGGTTTTAGTTGAACATATCAACCCCAGGACTTATACTTTGTAAGCCTAGTACTTATTCTCTCAGTCTTTATTGCCAAACTGCTAAGTTACAAGAATGTAAACACACTAACATCGGTTATCAAGTGATGGCAGGGCGATAAACACAGACACACATACTCATAATCATGTACATATATTTACATATATACAATGGGCTTCTTTCAGTTTCCGTCTACTAAATCCACTCACAAGGCTTTGGTCGGCCCAAGGTGCCATACAGTGGGACTGAACCCAGAACCATGTGGTTGGGAAGGAAGCTTCTTACCACACAGATATATATATATATATATACATATATATACATACATATATATATATATACATATATATATACATATATATACATATATATATACATACATATATATACATACATATATATATATATATAATATATATATATATATATATATACACACACATACATATACACATTTATACACACACATACACATTTATACACACACATACATATATATATATATATACATACATACACATATACACAAATATATACACATGTATATTCATAAATGTGTGTGTATGTTTGTGTGTGTGTGTAGGTGTATATATACACACAAACACACACACGTACACATGCACACATACATAGATAGATGCATATGTATGTGTGAGTGTGTGTGTGTGAGTTTCTTTATATATGAGATAAACCAGGATTACATTCCCAGACCTTGTTTTTTTTAACAAGCTGAGCATAAGACCAATCAAATAAAATACTAACCCAGGTATGTAATTCTTGTTTATCTCACATAAAATGAACCATTTACATTCACACACCCATACACACACACACACACACACATATATATATATAGATAGATACATACATATAGATATATATGTGTATATATATAAAAGTAAGATAAGGCTTAACAAAATATGGCAGCCACTGGCAGCCAACCATGATTTGGTATCAGCACAGCATGCAAGATGTCTTTCCCTAATCTTTTTCAGGTACTAATGTTCTTCAGAGCAAGCACTGACCTCCCTCTCGACCCTACCACCCAGTGGAGTATCCAAGGTGATAAATGGTGAGAAAGAGGGTGGAGGTGAGGGTTGTACCCCAGCACTTGACTGATACTTCATTCATTATCGACCTCTCATGAAACACAGAACTGACTTTAGCACAGTTTGAACTCAGGATGCAAAGAACAGCAACAAATACAAGCAAGGCCTAACAAAAGATTAGATAAAAATTAGAAAAAAATTAACAGATTTTGGATGAGGCACAAGCAAATCCAATCTAATTTTGGTGAAAACTCAAAGACTTAAACACTAAATACCACAAAATTCCTTGTTGTATCCAAAGAAATATCTTTTTATTTTTTATCTTTTACGTGTTTCAGTCATTAGACTGTGGCCATGCTGGGGCATGGCTTTGAAGAATTTTCAATCATATGAATCAACCCCAATACTTATATATTTTTTAAAGCCTGGTACTTATTCTATTGGTTCTCTTTTGTTGAACCACTAAGTCATGGTGACTTAGTTGCCAGTGGTTTGTATAAAGATAAATATATTTACCCAAGAAAGTACTTGTTTCACTTTAATATACTCATATAGAAAATGGCAAGAAATTGAGAATGGTAGAAACAGTGCTGAGTCATGCACAAACCAACACTGGTTGTCAAGCAGTGGTGGGGAACAAAGGCTGACACAAAGACACACACACAACAGGCTTCTATCATTTTCCATCTACCAAATTCACTCACAAGTGGCCTGAGACTATAATAGAGAACACTTGCCCAGTGGGACTGAACCCAGAATCATGTGAAGCAAACTTACCACACAACCACGCTTGCACCTACCTCAATGTTCTCAGTTCAAATCTTACCACTTTGCTTTTCATTTGTTTAGAGTCAAAAAACATGTACCGGTAATATACTGGATTATCATTTCATTCAATTGTATATATTATCCTCATTATTTAACATCAGTTTTCCATGCTGGCATGGGTTAGACAGTTTAACAGGAACTAGCAAGCCAATGTCTACATTTGTTTGGTTCCTGTGGCTGGATGCTCCTCTTTAAAATGTATTTGTGTTATAATATCAATGTTGGAATTCAGCATCCATTGTCTTTGATTTAATATCCACTTTTCAATGCTAGCATGGGTTGGAGAGAGTTCATTGAGACTGATGCTTATGGCTAGATGCCGTTCCTGTTACCATTCTTCATCTATTCCCAAGGACAATAATATTTCTCCATGGCCAGACATGTTTTCACAGAAGACTAGAAATTAAACACTGCTTGCATGATGGTGGCACTCTTTTACAGCTATAATACAATGCAAAGAGAAGGAGTCACACACACACACACAAGCAAACAAATACACACACACACACACACACACAGCAAACAAATACACGCACACACACACACACAAGCAAACAAATACACACACACACACACACAAGCAAACAAATACACATATATAAAACCAGGCTCAGCAGTCTTCTTTCAGTTTCCATTTAGCAAATCCACTTACAAGGCTTTTGTTAGCCCAGATGCTGTCACAGAAGACATTTGTTCAAGGTGCTACATAGTAGGAACTGAACTCACAGCCATAGAGTTGGTAAGCAAGCTTCTTAACCACACAGCCAAGTCAGTATTACAGAGTTTATTTAGAATGAGAAATTACATTTTAAACTATTAAAAGCTTTGAAAAAGAACTTATGGAATTTACAGGAAGGAAATGGCTTGTTTCTACAAACAATAGGATAGTTAAAACATATTGATAAAGGATAGGTCACAAGAATAAGTGCATGAATATGTATGTGTGTGTGTGTGTGTGTGAGAGAGAGAGAGAGAGAGAAGGTGTGAGTGTGTGTGAAGTCTTACTGTCCCTTTTTTCTTGTTGTTGAGGGAGAGTAGAGAGTAAAGCTTTTCAGAAGACCCTAATAATGGCATAAACATATTTAATAAAGTGACACTAATCTTATATAGAGTGTATGACCAAACTATACTGGGTGCTTTGAATAGGAACAAATTGCTTTCAATGAAGGCCAATCTATGTGGTTGCTCAACCTATTAGAAATGATAGCCAAATCTCCTTCAAATATTACCACCCTGTCATATTGGAAAGGAACATACTGGATTATGCATTCCTTGGTTTCCTGCTTATAGGGAAACGACAGGATAGTTGCAGTTGGTATATTTTTTTTATTATAGTTTGGTTAAGTCTGTTCAATCAGGGCTGACCTAGATCTAAACAACAACCAACAACAATTGCTCTGAATTCTTTGTATATAAAGATTTCAAGATAAAATTTTTAAAAAAAATCAAATTAAAATTCTCAGCTTTTACCCTGCTGTTTAGTAATTTAAACAAACAAAAACTACTACTACTACTACTACTACTACTACTACTACTACTATTACTACTACTACTACTACTATTATTATTATTATTATTATTATTATCATTATTATTATTGTTTCAACATTCTGAAATTCAAGTAGATTTATTAATTAAAGAAAATATTTTATTATTATTGATTATAATTAATTTTATAATTAAACTGTGGTTATTTAGATTTTTTTCTTTTTAAATGTGTGACTTAAATTTGTTAATGTACATCAGCTATTTTAGATTGGAAGTTGGATGTAAAATAACAATGGTGATGAGGATGATGATGAAGATGAAGATGATGATGACGATGCAGAAGAGGAGGAGACTGAACTGCAGAAAATTATCAAATCTTTTCAACTTGACTCAGTAAGAAGTAAAAAAATAGCATGGTTAGTTATCAGAATTATATTTGAAATTTCAGTTTGTGTTTTTCAAATTTTCAAAAATATAATTTAATTGTTTTCATAGTGTACCTAGTTACATTTTGTTGCACACTAATGTACCCCAGCACATTCTTTTGGGGCCACTCTTCTGGGGGTTATAAACTCAAAACTGTTTTAGAGCAAAGCTTAAAATCATTCTCTTAAATTGAGTTAAAGAAGGGTTGGCTTTGGAATGGCTATCAGTACCTCATGAGGAAGGGGAAAAAGCACAGAATTGGGGGACAAAATATGAGAAAAAAATTGAAATTCTATGAAAAAAATTTAGAACTGTAAGTGTGGCTGTGTGGGATAAGAAGCTTGCTTCCCAACCACATGGTTTCTGGTTCAGTCTCACTGCATGGCACCTTGGGCAAGCACCTTCTACTACAGCCCTTGTGAATAGACTTGATAGAGAGCAACTCAAAGAAGCTCATCATATATGTATATCTACATGTGTGTGTGAGTGAAAGAGAGAGAGAGAGAGAGGGGGGAGAGAGAGAGAGAGAAGGAGAGAGTGTTTCCTTGTCTTAACATTACATAATAGTTGTAAACAAGTGTCACTCTTATGAAAGCAGGGCGCTTTGTTTCTAATCTTCTGTGAAAACATCTGACCATGGGGAAATATTACCTGACTTGAAAACAGGTGAAGATTGGTGAGAGGAAGAAAATCTGATTCAACAAATCCTGTCTGATCCATGCTGGCAAGGAAAAGTGGATGTTAAAACAACAGCAGTGAAATACAGGAATACTAAAGATAAAAAAAAAGTCCCTCCCATTCCTTGTCACTTTCTTTCCCTATGAGGTAGAGATAGCTATTCTAAAACTCACCAAAAGAACTTCTGTCTTCTGGTAATGCCACGGGGTTGATAGAACATGGAGGGGAGTATCAGCCAAAAAGTCATTAGCTTTCCTTTTCTCATCAGTATCCTCCACTCGTTAGGACTCTCCAGTACAACAAGCAATTTAAATAAGTAACATGAGTAGGTGATGTTCATCTCTTGTAACAAGACTGTGTAAGCTGACAAGTATTTCAATGGTTTATAATAACGCAATTGAAATTTAATAGTGTCAGCCTACGAGCCAAATGAAGTGGGGCTAACATTTTGTTTAAAACAACCAGAACTGCGCAATGCTCATAGCAAAGACACTCACCAAGCACTTAAAGCATTTCAGTGCAATTAACAATTTAAAAATCAAGGCTAGTACAGCTAATTTGCTTGTAAAGCAGACAAAATAATTGCAAATATTTTAATAGATTATGAAGTTGATTGACTCTTTTTAAAATCCTTCTACTGTCTTTACGAAAAACTTTACTATTCCTGATATTTATAGTGAATTACATCCAAGTGCTGAGTGAATGTCTTTGCAGTGAGCACAGTTCTGATTGTTTCAAGCAAAATGTTAAATCACCTCCACTGATCGTTCAGTATGTTGACACTGTCAGACTTGTGAGAGGAGTTTCAAATTTTCTATGTTGATTATAGTTTTTGCATAATCATAATGAAAACCACATTAATTTTCTGTGAGAAGCCTTTGAAAGATTTTCCCAGTAGAACTGATTGTCAAATGCACTCTTCTAATGTGCCACAATTCCAAGTAGACACAACATAAAGAGATGCCTCTTGTGTCTCATGGCACATATTGCTGAAGACTCGCTGTTCAGACAGCATTCTTCCTTGGGTGTATTTCTGCCTGGGAAACATCATCTTGTCAATATTGACAGTCTGGTCAGGACCACCAATCCTCTGCACATGCTTCGTAAATAATTGCTGTAATTAAAGTCAAACACTGCTGATTCCTAACTCTTCCACACAAAAATAAATTGTGGTCAGTTCTTTCACCAAGAAATACAAAAAACAGAGCTGTAGTTCTTAAGAAGAAGAGTCGCCCTCTTCCAACCATGTGCTTTTTCTCACAGAGACAGACTCAGGACATTTACTACTCCTCCAATAAACACAGCCATGGTGTTTAGTTTCAAGTTCATAAAATGTTCCCCTCCTATACATCTTCTTAGGTATAACATCCTTCTCTTGAAAAAAACAAACAACTTCGCTGCGTATTTCCCCACATTAATACTTTCTGACAAATTCACAAAATTCAATGTTGAAGAGCTCATTCTATATTTAAAGAAAAGACTAACAATTTTGTCTGGGGAGAGTCATTTTCTTTTCATGCCTTATAATTTAACAAACTCACTGGTAAAATTTTCCACTTATTTCTTATTTTTATTTTCCTAAAATTTTCATTGCATCTTGCAACCCTTTCAATAGTCAAGAAAACTTAAGGAAAATAAAAATAAGAAATAAGTGGAAATTTTACCGGTGAGTGTGCTACATTATAAGGCACAAAAAGAAAATGACTCTCCCCAGACACAACAGAAAATGCTTTAACACACAAACTCACATAAAGAATCTTGCAAACCAAATCCAAAAACGAAATAACAATTTTATATTTAAGACAAAAGCAAATAAATATGGTTTCCCAAAAATCTTGGCTGCAAACATGAAGCATGCAACAGGTGGATAATAACCAACGACATATGGATAAAACAGATGATAAATGGCTAACACCAGGCAAGAATGTTAATAGCCAGACACAGACAATAATGTTGTTCCCAGGTTAATCTATAGTGACTGGTCAACATAGCTATCATGTGAGTGTTTGGACATTTGTTGAGTTCTGTGTTGTGATTGGTTGAGTGTTGCGTGGGAATTGGATCAAAGGTCCAATCATGTTGCATGTAATATATTTTCAAACAACTAATCCATATGTGTTTTGGAGCCTCCTTTTTCCCATAAATTGTTCAACAAATTTTTTACAAGTCAGAGGGGTGAGAGTTTTTCAACAGGGTGAGTTACATAAAACCCGGTGTTTTACAGAAGAGAGTTAATATAATGGACCCCATGCAACCAACGACGACCCAAGCTGAATTATCCAAATGACAGATGAACAACCACCAGAATCCACAATGTTTCTTGCTTTGGATCCACTGAACCATTTCATGAAGGAATAAAGTCTCACTGTTATTTTAAAGTTTGTTTCTTTTGTTACTTCCACAAATGAACATGCAACATATATTGTATAATGATATACATGATTCTTTTAATAAAATTAAGGGAGACTTTAGACATACATTAAAGGTCAATGAAATAAGTTCCTACATGGCTGCTCATGATAGAAATAACTACCAAATCACCCTCAAATTATATTGTATAATACCGCTTAACAATCTTCCCTCCCACCCACAAAAAACACTGTGCACAGTGCTGTTCAAGATACACAATGCATGAAAAAGTTGAGATGGTCATGACTAGAATACCTTCGATTGTTGGTCTCTTTAATCAGGACAGGTCTAAGGCAAAACATCAATTAGATAAATATGGCACAAGTGTGGGTGTGTGGTGGGAAGTTCGCTTCCCAACCACACAGTTCCGAGTTCATCCCACTGCGTAACATTTTGGGAAAGTGCTTTCTACTACAGCTTTTGGCAGACGAAAGCCTTATGAGGGGATTTGGTAGACGGAAACTGAAAGAAGCCTGTTGTGTGTGTGTGTGTGTGTGATTGTTCCCTATCACTGCTTGATAACGCATATTAGTTTCTTTACACCCCCGAAACTTGGTGGTTCAACAAAATAATCAATACAAGGCTTAAGTAAATATTGGTGCCCCAGCATGGCAACAGTCTAATGCAGTGCTTTTCAAACTTTTTGCTGGAGCAGAACCCCAAGAAAACATTTCACTGGCTCGAGGAACCCCTGTGCAATAATTTAATTGTCCTATGCACACATATCTGCACAGGAGAATTAAAAATTACTGTCGACTTTAGCAGTTTTGTAACTTCTTGCGGAACCCCTGGACTGTACTGGCGGAACTAGGTTGAAAACCACTGGTCTAATGACTGAAACAAATACAAGGTATAAATAAATAAACGAACTACCATTTACATTTCCGTACTGACTTAACCCAAATAACTGATTTTTTTTTTACTTTTTTTTTCCAGTTGACTGGTTTAAGGGAGTCGTTATTAATAATATAAAACCGTTGTGATAATATTAGTCAAGGTTCTTTTAATGCAATCTATCATAAAACGAGAATGTGTATGAGGGGGTACATGTTGCACTGTTTGCTGTTTAATATTACGCCATGAAATTACACTGAACGAATAATAATAATTAGCAGTGCCTAATTATCTAAGATTAATTTATAAGGCCATTATGGACTTTTATGGACAACACCTGTTTTAAGTCAAGAGGTGTGAGGGGGAGTAGGAGGAGGTAAGATGAATATTAGAAAGAGAGAGAAAGAAAGAAGAGAGAGAAAGAAAGAAAGAGAGAGAAAGAAAGAAAGAGAGAGAGAGAAGTACAACGGAGATAGAGACAGTCTGAGAGATATGAGGAAAATAAATAGCAGATAGAAAGACAAATAAGAGAGTAAGAGAGAGAGTAGAGAGATCGTCAAGCAGAGATAGAGAGAAAGACAAATAGGAGAGAGAGAGAGAGAGAGAGAGAGAGAGTAGAGAGATCGTCAAGCGGAGAAAGAGATTAATAAATAGATATGAGAAAAGTAGAGAGAGAAAGAGAGAGACAGACATAAAGAGAGAAGGGGAGAAAGAAAAAGAGGGACAGACAGACAGAAGAAAAACAGAAAAAATAGAAAGAGACAAGAAAGAGAGAGAAATAGTTGGGAGAGGGAGAGAGGGGGGAAAAGCAGAGAGGCTTGCAGACAGCTATATATATATATATATATATATATATATATATATATATAATATATATATATATAGTGTAATAAATAAAATATATGCATACATATATGTACGTACCTACATCTACATGTATATATAAATATATATACGTGAGTACAGGACACCACAAATAGACGTAGAACTCATAGCAAAAGAAAATTGTTAATGCACGCATTTATTTACATAATGTACACACATGAACAAACGCATAGAAATACACATAAGTACGTGTCTGGCGTAAATCTATTCTCGTTTCTGGACAAATAGTTGTTCTCGCCTTCAATTAATTCTCATACAGAAAACACAAGTTATAACACAGCGTTTTTTTAGACTAAGGAACCGGCATTTTTGTTGTTTTGTTTCGTGCATTTTTATCTTTCATGCTGCAACATAAGCACCGTTTAATTGGTCAATGAGTAATTGATTGTTAATTAACCGAGAGATTATTTGAGACAAACATATGTAATCCAGCAAGAGAGAAATCAACTGAGAAAATTCCTTCCTTCCTTTCTTTCTTTCTTTCTTTCTAAAGCAGTAGCTTTCATTATGTAAGCTGCCCAGTAAAAACCAAATCAAAGCGAAGAGCCTCTATGTGGTCACTTGATATGCTAAAAATAGCAGCAAAAGCTCACTTGAACCACATCCTAACATCTTTTTAAAAAAACACCAAGAACACATTGTATGATTCAGTCTCAGCTATATGAACGATATAATGTATCATAGAACACATCTATAGGTTGTTTTAGTCAACATTGTGCCTTTACAATCATCACAACACACAATTAGCTGAAACAAACCCAATATATATCATCATCATCGTTTAACGTCCGCTTTCCATGCTAGCATGGCTTGGACGATTTTGACTGAGGGCTGGCGAACCAGATGGCTGCACCAGGCTTCAATCTTGATCTGGCACAGTTTCTACAGCTGGATGCCCTTCCTAATGCCAACCACTCCGAGAGTGTAGTGGGTGCTTTTTACGTCCCACAGGCACGAGGGTCAGTCAGACGGTACTGGTAATGACCTTGCTCGAATTTCTTTACAAATGCCACCGGCACAGGTGCCAGTAAGGTGCCGTTGGTAACGATCACGCTCGAATGGTGCCCTTTTACGTGCCACCGGCACGAAAGGCAGATAGCTGCTCTGGCAAAGGTCACACTCAGATGGTGCTCTTGGCACCCTACTAGCACGGGCACAAGTACCAGTAAGGTGACGCTGGTAACGATCACACTCGAATGATGCCCTTTTATGTGCCCCTGGCACGGAAGCCAGTTAGCCGCTCTGTCAACGATCACACTCGTATGGTGCTCTTTGCACCCCGCTAGCACGGACGCCATGTTCTATAATGCATTATAGCAATGAAATAAAACATTATCACAACACCAATAATTTAATGTTTGATCGAACAGAAGAGAGTTAAAATTGGTCTACCCTGTTCACTCTTACACACAATATGAATGGGTGTGATAAGCAATCTGTTTGCGAATTGGTGAAGATGGTTTATAGTTACTGATAACAGTTCCAACAAGAATCGAAATGGGTGCATAGCTGTTCCTTCTTTAACTCTTGTCTTAACACACAATGTTGGTTAAACACCCCGCACCCCACAAATTCCTATACGTATGTTCCGTGGTGCATTGTGTAGCCATGAAAGAAAACATCTGAGGCTTGGGAGTTGCTGTTATGGCTGTGAGCTGTGATAGCTGGTTGATAATGTTGTTTGTTGGGCTGCGTGAAGAAGTAACTGAACAAAGCTCACAAACACTTTAACAGATAATTCGGTTATTGCACATAAAGACGACTACATACTGGGAGGAATGTACTGCTTGGAGTTTACAGCAAGCTATTGATACGGCAACATGTGGCTTGCCCAACATAACTGGAAACAACTGTCTTTTATTCATGGTGATGGAGCCACGTCACTTGACTGCCGCCTCAACATTCTGCAATTAATTACCACCAAAAGTGGTCTTTTATAGTGCACAAGAAGATTCTAGAAGATTGAATCATGCGATAGCTTGATGCTGGTTGGTTGCATTATAGACCGATCACGAGACTATTGTGGCCTGGTCGTGATGACCGACTAGTTATTCAGAGATTCAATTTCAAATCCCTGCTACACACAAACAACTAGTAATTTAATATGAACATTATGTCTGAAAGATAAAACAAGGTGGCCATGATTTTGATGTAAGTCTCCTTGATCAGGATTGATCTGGGGGTTAAACAACAACAATAACTTGTACAATGAATTAATGATGGAGTATCAATATGATTGATCCACATGCTAGAAATAGCAGCCAAATCTCCCTCAAATTAAACCCAACCGTCAGGCAATGGGATATGCTCCTTGGCTCATTTAGTCTTTTGTGTGTAATATCCAAGAGAAGGACAGGACAGTCATGTATGGAATGTCTTTAACCATGATCAGAACAATAGTTAAATAATGATTACTTTCATAGGTACAAGACCAAACAAATTTTAGTGTTGGGTAATTG
Organism: Octopus sinensis; assembly: GCF_006345805.1. NCBI lineage: Eukaryota > Metazoa > Mollusca > Cephalopoda > Octopoda > Octopodidae > Octopus > Octopus sinensis. The sequence goes on along the minus strand of NC_043005.1, from coordinate 90,315,121 downwards.
ATTTAATTAACTCCAGCGTTTGATTAACAAGTTATTCCATTGACCCTGGTAAAAACTGAAAGGCAAGGTTGAATTCGACAAGATTTGAATACAAAAGGTAACAATCCAAAACAAAATACTGCAAGACATTTTTGTCCAATGCTCTAACCAATCCTTCTACTAATCTCTCACCCTAACCTGGAGCTAAATAACAAAAAAATTAGACAAGTAAATTAATTCTAATTTCAGAATGAATTTTCCACTGCTAATTTGAGCCAGCAATTTCCAAGTACATATCACACAAACACACACATTACACATCACACCACTACCTGTTGACAAACGTTCAATGAGCATTAAATGATTAAGAAACTATAAATACAGTCAAACGTTTTAACAAGTCACCATACCATGTTATCATGCCGGGAGCTAAAAGGTCTATCATATTATAGTGCAAGGAAATGGACTGCTATAAGGAATTTTAATGCAAAAGAGCTGGAGTCTGGGTGTGAGGGATGGACGTGAATGAGTGAGTGAGTACAAGTCAGTAAAGGAGGATGCAAAAGTGAATGGGTGCAAGTGAGCAAGGGGTGACTATATATTCGAGTGAATGAGTACAAGTGAATGTGATTGAATGAATGTAAATGAATATGAATGAAAAAAGTTATTGGTAGCTGAACAAATTTACATAATTAAGGTGCAGACATGGTTGTATGATTAAAAAGTTTGCTTTCCCAACCACATAGTTCTGGGTTCAGTCCCACTGTGTGGCACCTTGGGCAAGTGCTTTCTACTAAAGCCTTGGGCTAACCAAAGCCTTGTGAATGGATTTGGCAGATGGAAACTAAAAGAATCCTGTCATATATATAGATGATAACTTTATCTCTAAACAAATGAAGTTCTTAAGGTAATCGTTATTCCTTTGTCATATATATATATACATGTATATATATATATATATATATATATATATATATATATATATATATTAGGTAGTGGATAGCAATTTTCTTCACTACTTCAGGGACTGACGACCCTGCCTGACACAAGTCTCGGGCTCAGCTGGCTCCGGCTGACAGTACCCGGTTACAGAAAGGAGACAACCTTCAAAGAAATCTGGAGTGGAGCTCCGTAGGCGGTTTAGTGTTCAACTCAACACTCTTCTGCCAGCTCCTGCAACCAAGCTGGTGCCAAACGTAATGCTCTGCATTCCTTTGAACTACAAGGTCAAGAGAGGAATCCTGACGATTGGGTTACCCATGTGCTTTGGGGTCTGATGATACGCTGTAAAGCTAATTGTTTTATGGGTGTGAACCCAGGGTAATCTCATAGACCGGCCTTATCTACCTTTATATATATATATATCTTTATATATAAAAGTGAAGTTGTGTGTCTGTCTCCTACAATTTAGATTCCTAACTACTCCCACATTTTGCGGTGCAGTTTAACTTATAGTCGTGATTCATATCGAGCCCTTCTGGGTATTAGCGCGCGTCTACGATGAGTCTACGATTTAAAAAAAAATTTACCATAATTTTTTTCCATTTTAATGCATTTTTCGTTATTATATAAGGGAAGTAACTCTCTAAAAATGTCTACGATGAGTCAACGATTTAAAAAAAAAATTACCATAATTTTTTTTCCATTTTTAATGCATTTTTTGCTATTTTTTGGCTATAACTCTCTAAAAATGCTTATATAGTTATTTCCCTTACAAACCCGAGCAACGCCGGGTGATACTGTTAGTATATATATATATATACATATATCTGTGTGTGTGTGTTGTCTCTCTGCACTGCTTAACAACCAGTGTTAGATTGTTTACATCCCTGTAACTTAGTGGTTTGGCATAATACACTGCTAGAATAAGTATCAGGTTTTAAAAATATAAGTCCTGGGGGTCAAGTTGTTTGGCTAAATTTCTTCAAGATGTTGCCCCAGCATGGTCACAATCTAAAAATTTAAGGTGCAGACATGGCTGTGTGTTTGAAAAATTTACCTCTCAATCATATAGTCTCAGGTTCAATCTCACTGCCAACCACTTTACAGAGTTTACTGGGTGGTTTTTTAGTGATGTCACCAACTCACAAGACAAAGAAACAGAGCCCTGGACTGAATGGGGTTGTAGTAGAGAAGAAAGTGGCTTCATGCCAGGTGTTGAGAGGCTAAAGCATGGTAGAGTGAGCAGGACAGGTGTCTTGCTATAGAAGAAAATACATGACTACCCTGTATTATATAAGGGTGGGAGTAGCTGGAAAGAAGACTATGATAGGGGTGATGAGATGTCAGGGCATACTCTCAAGATAGAGGAAGGTAGGTATAAGAGAGAATACAGAGTGAGGATTGGAAAAAGTGGGTGGATTTGCATGCATGCATACATACATACATATATTACATACATACATATATTACATACATATATTACATACATACATACATACATTGCCGGATTGAATGGTACTGCCCAGGTGTCAAAACCATAATGATATCTGTGGGGCAGCTGATGATGGAGGTATATTGGATTGTTGGTATGGCTGTGGAATAGTATTATAACACATCCTTTTGATACATACATGCATGCATACATATACATCTTTTAACTGTTTCAGTCACTTGAGTGGCCATGCTGGAACACCACCTTGAGGAATTTTAGATAAATGAATTGATTCCAGTTCTTTTTTGTTTTTCTTTTTAAGCCTGGTATCTTTTCAGTTGGTCCCTTTTGCTGAACCTCTAAGCTATAGGGACGTAAAATACATCAATACTGGTTCTCAAGTGGTGATGGGGTACAATCACAGGCATAAAAACATACATACACTCATATATACATATGACAGGCTTCTTTCAGTTTCCATCTACCAAATTCACTCACAAGGCTATAGAAGGGGACACTTGCCCAAGATGCCACGCAACGGGGCTGAACCCAGGACCATGTGGTTGGGAGGCAAACTTCTTACCATGCCACCATTTGTAGAAAACATAAATCCAGAGAAGAAGCACATTCTAAGATGTAGAGCAGTTTATATTTTTTCTGGGGAAGGCTGGTTTATGGGATTAAAACCCAGAGTAATCCTATAAACCAACCTTCACTAGAAAAAAAAAATATATACATATATATATATATGTATGTATATATATATATATATTGAACAGTAGTTTGGCAAACTCATCAGATCGTAAAAAACACCTACTACACTCATGGAGTGGTTGGCATTAAGGAGGGGCATCAAGTTGTAGAACATTGCCAGATTAGATTGAAGCCTGGTGAGGCCTCCTGGCTTGCCAGTCCTCAGTCAAATCGTCCAACCCATGCCAGCATGGAAAATGGACGTTAAACAATGATGTTGATGATTATACTCCATTCTAAAGTCCCATCTCCCACAAAATCGCATAGTACCCTATCTTGAGAAACTGATTCATTTATTCTACGTACATGACAAACGCAAAAGCATAAACAGCTCTCAAAACTTGTCACAGCCAACTGCAGGAAATTCTTTTCCCCATCTCCACAGAGCTTAATCTGGCCGTGTGCACTGCCCATCCCTTTTCTGATTAAGCAATGAAAATTTTTAAAAATGAAAAAAAGGCGAGTATAGAGGAGTGGACAAGTGAAAGGCAATGGATCAATGCAAAACTATGAGGAAGTAGATGAATGAAAGTGTGAGGACAGGAATGAGCAGAGAATTGAAGGAGAAAGTGGATTAGCGAAAGGATCTGAGGGGTTGGATGTGTGAGGGGGTGGATGAGTAAAAGAATATATTGGACATTTCTGTCTCCTCTTCTCAAATAGCCGTGAATGTCGATCCTCCACATTTAACTGTTATTTCTAGCTTGAGCTCCTTCGAGTCAAACCCTACCATCTTGAAAGTGGGAGTACATACTAGAAAATATGAGTGTATGACAAAACCCACCTAGGACAAAACCCCCTTAGTTAAAGTGTGAAAGTGGACAAAACCCCCTTGGTTATATTTTTCCATTCTTTTTCATTTTTTTTTCTCTTTTGCTTGTTTCAGTGATTTAGAGACTGTGGCCATGCTGGGGAACTGCCTTGAAAAATTTGTAGCTGAATGTATTGACTCCAGAATTTTTTTTTTTGTTTTTACTTATTGTAGTTATTAGACTGCGGCCATGCTGTGGCACCACCTTGAAGAATTTTTAGTTGAATGTATCGACCCCAGAATTTTTTTAGGTGATTTTCAACCAACGCATGAAATCAAACCTAGAAGGTCTCTCCACATGCTAGAAATAACAGCCAAATCTCTTGAATTCTTTTTTCATAATTTCACATAAACAAAAATGGAAATCGCAGTTGTAAAAAAAATTTAATTTTACCAAAATTTAAATTTTTAAATAAATAAAAATATATTCAATCAAAAATAAATAAGTAGAATAGAATAACAGAACACAAGACTCTTTACTACTCAATGTATGTATTGTCTGAATTCTAACGAAAGGAACAGCATTTCTTCAAAAAATGTGTAGAAAGATAGAAACGATAGGAGATATGTTTGAATGACTAGCCTTCGGTGCCATAATTCTATTAGACCTTCATCAGCCAGAGAAAGTTCAAAAGGTCAACTCATTCTAATTAATCTCTAAGTGCAGAGAGAAGAAAACAAGACTTTAAACGTAAATTTTAAAATGCTGATTTTTCTACGACTAAAAATTCTTCAAGACGGTGCCCCAGCATGGCCACAGTCTAATGAAAATTTTAAAATTCTGGGGTCGATACAGTCAACTAAAAATTCCTCAAGGCAGTGCCCCAGCATGGCCACAGTCTAATGATTGAAACAAGTAAGAAAATAAGAAAAATTGAAATATAACCCAAAAATATAATTGATGGTGTTTAGACTGCTTTCCCACTTTAACTAGGGAGGTTTTGTCTGAGGAGGGTTTTGTCCCAGGAGGGTTTTGTCCTAGATGGGGTTTGTCTGGATCCCAGAAAATATATCCTAGATACAGTATATTTAGACAGGGTGACTTGGTCATAGAAGGATCATCTTTGATCCTGCTATGATTCATCTGCTTTATCAGAACAGATTTAGGATTAAACAACAACAATTACGTATGCCATACTTCCTAATCCACTCTAAGGAATAAATGTCTCACCCCTTATAGCCTATCTCTATTGTCCAGTCTGCACTCGACTCAGACCTCACTCATCAAGATGGTCTCTGTACATATATATAATTTCACTCTTCCATTACTCATCCCTTTCACTTGGATATCAGCAACAAAAACTTTCATTGACTCTGACTCAGTTTCCACTTTCCTCAGGCTTTCAACTACATCTCTTTCATCTCTCATTCTCCAGACTCATCCAGATATCAACAACAGTTTTCAGCCATGTCTTTCCCAGCGTTGAGGTCATCTCTGAAGCCATTGTCCTCACTGGCTACAATATTCATCACTCTTCTTGGTTCCCCTGCTCATCACATCCCCCCAAAACACATTCATAATGTGTGTGCCTATGTACTACAAATGTGTGTGTGTGGAAGTGATGAGATATATACAGTGGCAGACTGATCAGGTTGCCAGCTTGCCCGATGGCAAGTGGGACCCTGCACCATTAAAATCCATATATGGGGACCCATATATTCACTCCTGGAAGAATACATTATTTCAGCCTGGCTGTGTTTGTAGACAGTTGGAAAGAATACTTTTAACAAAAAAAAGAAATTAAATGATAGCACTGTAGTTGCGGGTGGGCCCCTTTAGTTTACTGGCAACCAATATTTTTAGACCCAGTCCGCCACTGGGTATATATGTATATACATATACACACACACACACACACATATACACATATACATATATAAAGAAAACCTAATTTTTTAACATTAAGTATACACCTTCCTATTAAACAATGTGAAAAATATCGATAAGTACATTTCTATTGTGTGTGTGTGTGTGTGTGCGTGCATGTGTGTGTGTGTGTGTATTGACTATGTAGGTGTTATAGGTTAAGTGTATTAGACCATTGAGGGCTAAGAGCTTTGACCACAGAATGAATGCCAACCAGTTTTCTATTTTGCTTTCATGTCCTCCCCTTTCAGTATTCTGTATTTTGCTAAGACAAAATCCTATCTGTCAAAAACATCAGCGTTACTCACTTCAAAATATGCATTAAATCATAGGTTAAAATCTTACAGTGGTATTTAACTCTTAGGTTCTCATCCATATAAATCACTTTTCCTGAGAAATATATAATTGGACTGACAAGAGGGAAGCATGTATGATATGTGAGTATGGACATTTAAAGAGGCCAAAACTGTCAGTGGATAGCAAGGAAATCAACCAATCACATGACACTAGTGGCAAGAACAGATGCTAAGTGAAGCTTTGCAATGGACACTAAAAGTAAGATAGAATAAATAAACAAAAGAAAGAATAAAAGAAAAGAAACGGCTCACATTTCTAATCATAAACCCAACTGCTCTCAGAGCAGAGCAATGTTATCCTTGACTAAATTCCAAGGAACAAAAGGAAATGGTAAGGTCTTTAACTCTATTGTAAAGCAAGTTCAGTGAAAATTTATTACAGATGATTAACTCTGCTGGTTTGATATATTGTTCCCAGTTGCAATTGTAGACCCTGAAGGATATGGACCATTTCACAGAAATTTTGTTGGTAGAATTTAGTAAATTCATGAAACCAAATATTAGAAAAGTATGGTTGAATTCTATAGCTGTGATTAAGCAGCAATTTAATTGGATCTGTATACCCTCTGGCGGGTATATTTCAGGAAAAAAAATTACTAAATCTTTTGTCATTATCTTTTGCTATAAACAACAATTGTAAAACCAGAAGGATGTGGATCAATCCGCAAGAATTTGGAAAGTTTATAAGACCAAATATTAGAAAAGAAAGGTTGAATTCTATAGCTATGATTACATAGCAATTTAATTGGATTTGTATGATGTCTGGCGGCTATGTTTTAGACAAATATTACTAAAGCTTTAATTATAATCCTTCGCTATAAACAACAATTTCAGTTAATCCTATTTTAGTGGTTAATTTATGCAGCTTATTCCCACAGCCTTCTGTTGAAAAAACTACAGAGATTTAAGCATGACAGAAACAGGGTATTGCAGTGTTCAAACTACTTTAAGAGATTGGCCTTGACATTTCTTAATAAATATGGCAAAGCAAAGATTGACAGGAAGCGGTAGTCTCATAAATTGAAATGGAAGATTTGTTAGAGGCCTGCTCCACACGATTTTCAGGGCTGTTACTGATGCTGTTTTCACACTGTTTTTATATATTCTGGCAGGTGGTCCACATCAGGAAAGCTTTCTAAATCCTCTCCTATGGCTGGATGTAACATCCTGTTTGGCAGTAATTTACTTCCAGGAAGTTATACTGCTCTTCAGTTTTATCAAAGTGTGGGTGAGAAGAAAGAAGGAAATTACCATAGACTTCACAAAATGCTCTAAAAGAATATGTAGATAAAGCATGTCTCTAAACCAAACTGAATAAAGAAATATATAGTTTAAAAACAAACAAAAACAGGTGAAAACAAATACTATAAAATAGTAAATGTGAACATGTTTGAATTATAGAACATATGTTTCACTTGAAGACAAAAACAATGTAAAGCAAATGTTAAATATATTTAGTTATTTGACAAAATTTAGCAAATTAAAAGTGAATTTGATATTTCTGGAAATTATGATATTAATGTGTAAATGAATTTAAAAATATATAAATGTTATAGTTATAGTTGAAACAGCATTTATATATATATATATTTAAAATGAGGGTGAGAAATTAGATATTAATTTAATTAACATCAATTTCAAACCAGTGATTTAGCATATAAAAAACTGAAGGTTCAGTAAAATTCTATTATGTACATATTAGAGGGTGTCCACATAGCGGTTTCCCTCTAATATATATATATATATATATATATATATATGTATATATATATATGTATGCATGTGTATATATATATATATATATTGAAAACCATAGTACATTGACTGCTCTATGTAGAATTCTTTTTATTGTCCAAGCTATGACCATCCCAGCTTTGACGGGAAATTGTTTTCAAAGAACAAATCTTTCTCTGTATTTCCTTCTCTTTAACCCTTTCGATTCCAACCCAGACTGCCCCTGGTTTTATGATACAAACTCTCAGTTTCAAAGTGATTTAAATTAAATCCTTCCAGCAGACTTCCATGTTAGTTTATAGTCTAAACATCAGAATAATATTGGTTTCAAATTTTAGCACAAGGCCAGCAGTTTTGGGAGAGGGGTAAATTGATTAGATTGTTTGAATGGTATTTATTTTATTGACCCTGAAAGAATGAAAGGCAAAGTCGACCTTGACAGAATTTGAACTTGGAACATAAACACGGATGAAATGCCGTTAAGCATTTTATCCGGCATGCTAACAATTCTGCCAGCTCACTGCCTTAACATTGGAATAATAATGATTTCAATTTTTGGCACACGGCCATCAATTTCAGGGGCTGGGTAAGTTGATTACATTGACCCCAGTATTCAACTGGTACTTATTTTATCGACCCCGAAATGAAGCTTAATGGAATTTGAACTCAGAACAAAGAGGGATGAAATGCCACTGAGCATTTTGCTGGTGTGCTAACAATTCTGCCAGCTCACCACCTTAACATTAAACTGGTAATGACGGTTATTTTAGTAAATTCTTTGTTATTTGTTCCAGCAGAAGGTAATGGTGAACTTCTGCTGACTCTTTTGCCACAACTTTCGCTCTTTCCTCCTGCATTTAGCAGCTCACCTGCAATGAACTGATGTTCCATCCAGGTGGGGAACCTATGTACCAATGAAACCGGGAAACCAGCCATTATGAGCCAGGCATGGCTCAAGAAAGAAAAAGCAACAACAAAGTAACAAAAAAGAGTTATATGAATAGTATGTAGTTTAAGGGAGTTTAGGGAGCTATTCTTATTCCAAAATAACAGCTTCGTACCTATCACCCTCAAAAATTTCTAAGAAGTCTCATCTCTGACATCACAAAATTACTCATTCTCTTTCCCAATTCCAACATAGATACCAGCTACAACATTCAATCACTACCCTACTTAGAAACCCCACCCAAAACACTCTTTGATATCTTCAAAGGATACACACACCTCTACACAGTCATTGTGACTACAATTACAATAGCTGCAATTGACACCATTCCATGCTATCCACTCACAGACAAAATATTAATGATTTAAGAAGTAACACAAATCATTAAGTAGCGAAGTATTAGGTTACCAAGCCTGAGTCGGATGCAACAACAACAACAACAACAAAAAAGAGAAAAATTGGGAACGTTTTCCAAATATGTGTGTGTGGGAGGGCCTTGTATGTATGCATATGTATGTATATCATATGTGTGTGTGTGTGTGTGAGTGTAAATATATAGCAGAAACAATTGCTAAATATTAATATATATATATTTATACATACATACGTATATGTATGCTTATATATATATATATGTGTGTATGTGTGTGTATATGTATATATGTATATAAACGACGATGATGATGATGATGTGTTTATATACATTCGATGACAGCACCGCATGACTGGCATCCGTGCTAGTGAAACGCCAAGAGCACCATCTGAGCGTGATCATTGCCAGAGATGCTGACTGGCCCCCGTGCCAATGGCACGTAAAAAGCACCATTCGACCATGATCGTTACAGCGTTGCCTTACTGGCACTTGTGCCAGTAGTATGTGAAAAACAACGTTCAAGCATGGTCGTTGCCAGTGCCACTGGACTAGCTCCCATGCAGGTGACATGTAAAAACACTATTTGAGCGCGGCCGTTGCCAGTACCGCCAGGCTGGCCCTGGTGCCGATGGCACATAAAAGCACCCACTACATTCTCAGAGTTGTTGGGATTAGGAAGGGCATCCAGCTGTAGAAACTCTGCCAGATCAGATTGGAGCCTGGTGCAGCCATCTGGCTCACCAGTCCCCAGTCAAACTGTCCAACCCATGCCAGCATGGAGAGTGGACATTAAACTATGATGATGATGATGATGATGACACATCTATAGTCATTTATATATACATATACACACACACACATATATATATATATATATATATATATAAATTTGTAATATATATATATATGTAAACAGGTGGTGGTGGGGTTGGATCAGAAAGGCCTAAGTACATCTAGCCAGAGAAAATTCTAAAGTACTTCCATATGACTCATTCAAGCATGGAAAATTAGACATTAAAATGGTGATGATGAAAATGGTTATGATATATAAATGTATGTGTATGTATGTATACATACACACTCTCATCATATATATATATCTTGTGAGTG
>NC_043005.1:90282318-90299818 GCF_006345805.1 Octopus sinensis | reverse complement strand
AAGGCTTTGGTCAGCCTGAGGCTATAGTAGAAAACACTTGCTCAAGGTGCCATGCAGTAGGACAGAACTTGGAACCATGTGGTTGGTAAGCAAGCTTCTTACCACACAGCCACATTGAAACAACAGCAGTGCATTTCAATAGAAATATGGTAATGAAAGGAGTAAGAGAGGACTAGGATGCGATATGAAGGAGACCTGGTTGCTATTTTTAGCAGACTGAATGACTATAGAGAGGCTCCCCTTGTTTTGCTTATGTGATGTGTTCATTGTGAAAGTCTTTTGTGCATAAATAATGAAAAATAACATCCTTTCTGCTAGAATTAATTTCAGTTTTGGCTTTCAGGCAATGCCACGTTGAAAGGAATGGGCAACCAGTTTACAGTCTTCTTCAAATATTGTTTTATATATATGTATACACACACACACACACACACACACACACACACATATATGCACACACACATAGATGCACACACAGACTCATATTCATTTGTATACACCAATGCGAGGACATTTTGTCATGCTGAAGAAACTAAGAGCAGCACGAAGTAAAGCTTTAACCTTGACTGGATAGTGTTACACACACATATATGCATGCATGTGTGTGTGTGTGTGTGCGTTGTCTGTGGGTGTGTACTACATGCACACACACACACACACACATGCATGACTACCAAGTAGATGATGCCTAAATTCCAATGTTTCTAGGTTGGAGACAGGCTCTTTGAAAAATAAAACCAGAAGAGCATACACAACCGTGTGTGTGTGTGTGTGTGTGTGTGTGTGTAGGTAGTACACTCTATATTACTAGAATATTTGAACATGAATGCCCGGAGGTGGTTCAAGCCAAATAAAAGAATGTCTGTCAGAACTTAACAGACAGTAAAGCAAGAAATGTGTCAGACATGAATGCAACCCACTCATCGTTCATACGTCACTGGAAACATTTTGTGGTTTAGCCAAGACAGCTTTGATAAAGCAGGCCAATGGTCAGTGTCCCAGCCATATCCATTTCCTCCTTCAGCCCACCCACCGTTTGACTCAACACTTTAATTTTCAACTAAACGCATCCCTGCTGTTTAACCCTTTACTGTTCTGATTACACAGTCAAATATAATGCTTAGTTATTCGTGTTATTTTGAATTAATCATGCATTATTATCTTGTAGCTTCAAGATTTCAATGACATCATCATCATCATTTAACATCCGCTCTCCATACTAGCATGGGTTGGACGGTTCAACTGGGGTCTGGGAAGCCCATTTAACATCCGCTCTCCATACTAGCATGGGTTGGACGGTTCAACTGGGGTCTGGGAAGCCAGAAGGCTGTACCAGGCCCAGTCTGATCTGGCAGTGTTTCTACGGCTGGATGCCCTTCCTAATGCCAACCACTCCGTGAGTGTAGTGGGTGCTTTTTACATGCCACCGGCACAGGTGCCAGGGGAGGCTGGCAAATGGCCATGATCAGATGGTGCTTTTTAGAATGACATTGTAGGGTAGATGTGAAAGGTTGGATCTGGCCATCTTGAACATAAAAGAGGCGGAATATTTAGGCTGGATATGACTGGTTTAAATTCTAAAGAGTTAAGGACAGCGCTGTTTGGAGTTGTTCTGCTTTTGTCTGCACCAACCTATGAGGTTCTAGTTTCTTTTTCTGCACAAGTCTTGGAGAAATAAACTTATGGTTGCTGTCTTCCCTTCTGCCTAAGACATAAAAAAAAAACAAAGCTATCATTTGTAAGGTTCTATTATTAACAGAGCTCTCTCACTTACGGAGCTCTTTCATCGATCGAGCTCTCTCATTGATACAATTCTCATTAACAGAGCTCTCTTATTAATGAAATTAACAAAACTCTGCCATTAACAAAACTCTATCATTAATTGAGCTCTCTCATTAACAAAACTGTCATAAACAAAATTCTATCATTAATGGAGCTCTCTCATTATTAAAGATATCTCATTAACAAAACTCTATAACCAATAATGCTCTGACATTAACAAAATGCTTTGATAACAGAGTTCTCCTTTTATCAAAACCCTGTTATGAACAAAAATCAATCTTTAACAAAGTTGTTATTAACAGCTCTCTCATTAACAAAACTATTAAAAAAAAGATCTCTATCATTAATAGTAATCACCATGTGGAGTTACATATTGGAATTTTTAAAAGATTTCATTGACTGAATTTGCAAAAAACAAATTATTTGGTTGTTTTTACTTTGACCCCAAAAAGTATGGTTAAGTATGCCAATTATTAAAAAACATGTTAATTTATAGTGAGATAACTAGTATTTTAATTATTGACTTGTAAACAATGAAAAGTAAAGTTGACCTAGGATGGATTTGAACTCAGAACATGGAGAGCTGGAACAATTGCTGCAAAGTAATTTGACGCTCTGATGATTTTGGCAATCAGCTGCTTTAGGAAGGTAATACCTTAATACCATTTTGGGAACAGATAGAGATCGTGCACCTGCATAAGCACCACCACCACCACCACCACCACCACCACCTCCACCACCATCTCCACCACAACCACCACCACCACCATCATCATCCATAAAAACTGTACAATCAGCATTTTCAGTTACAACTAAGGACTTGACTATCTTTGTTTTTTTTAATTCTCTTGTATTCTGAACTTCTTTTGTCACTATTTCGGTACCTTAGAGATTGTTGGACTGTAACCTTCAAAATATGATATGATAAAGCAATAAAATTAAACACCTATCAATCAACTGTGGCACCATTCTTCATTTTTCAGGATTCAGTTCCATCCATAACCATGTTTTTGGTTGGTATGTTGAATATTTCTCCTTCAGTTTTCTATTAAACAATAATTCACCAGCAACCCAAGAACCCATAGAATAATCGTTATGTTCTGAATGCTTCTTGACAAATATGATACCATTTTTGTGTGTGCGCGCACGTGCATGTGTGTGTGTGTGTGAGCGCACATGTGTGTGTGTGTGTGTGTATGTGTGTGTGTGTATGGATGGATAGATAAGTGTATACAATGCAAAACATGCATAACAGGCTCATCACACTTCCTTTATGAATGTATTTTGGGCAAGTCAATGTTTGTGTATACAAATTAACACACATGGTATGTGCGTGTGAATGTGTATGAGAGAGAGACAGAGAGAGTGTGTGTGTGTGTGTGTGTGCATGCATGGCTGTGTGTACACAGTATCTTACCCACTGAATATTACTAGTATCCGTGTGAAACCATGGTATGAATTTCATTCTATATTTACCTATAAACATGCATAACACATTCAACACACTTCCTTCATGAATGTGTTTTGGCCAATTCAATGGATATGTGTATAAACAACAATAGATGCATGATGTGTGTATGTACAAGAGAGTATGTGTGATCCCTTCCTTTTTTAATTCTTTTAAATTTCCCTGGTGCAGGTTTCTAATTAACAGGGCCCCATCATTTGCATTCAGATAATAAAAACAGTAAAGTGTTTGATGCTATATCTTAGAAAAGTCTTACATATTTTCAATGTTTCATTTACCTATGAACTGAAATTACAAAGGTTATGCATGAAACAGTCTTTTCCTTTGCCTAAAAAGCCTACATGTGCCAATGGTTCTGGGCTACAAATATAAGGCAGTGAATTGGCGGAGTTGTTGAAGAATTGGCTAGAACACCTCACAGTAGTTGTTGCGACACAAGGTGTTCTGGGTTCAAATGCTGCCAAGGTTCACCTTACCTAATATTCTTTAGCAGGTTGATTAAAAAAAAGTACTCACCCAGAGCAATGGATTGGCAGAACCGTAAAACGTCAGACCAAATGTCTTTTAGTATTTGTTGTGACTGTCATTGTCTGAGTTCAACTCCTGCTTAGGTCAACTTTGCCTTTCAAATTTCCAGGGTCAGTATACTGACTCTCTATCGGTTACAACAACAGGGGTATGGTTGATCCAGTCACCAGAACAGCTTGCTTGTGAAATTAATGTGCAGGTGGCTGAGCGCTCCACAGACATGCATGCCTTTAATGGAGTTCTCAGTATGTGACAAGAACAACCCTTTGTATTGCAAGTACAACTCATTTATTGCCAGCTGAGTGTATTGGAGCAATGTGAAATAAAGTGTCTTGCTCAAGAACAGAATGCACCACCAGGAATTGAACTCACGACCTTACAGTTGTGAGCTGCATGCCCTAACCCTTAAAGGGGTACCAATCCAAGGTAGTGGATTGGTAAAAGTGTAAGAATGTTGGACAGGGTACCTTGTAGTGTTTGTTTTAGCTCTTTGCATTCTGAGTTCAAATCCTACTGTAGCCCAGTCAAAGGTCATGGATGTGATATCTTTCTTTTACTTGTTTCAGTCATTAGATTATATATATATTGCCTTTTAGTTGAACAAATCAACCCCATGACTTATTTTTTGTAAGCCTAGTACTTACTCTATCAGTTCCTTTTGCTGAACCACTAAGATACGGGGACATAAACACACCAACATCGGTTGTCAAGTGATGGTGGGGCAATATCAATATATACCTACATGGGCGAGCTGCAGAAGGTGGCGAGCTGGCAGAATCATTAGCAGTATTTCGTCTTCCGTTACATTCTGAGTTCAAATTCCGCCGAGGTCGACTTTGCCTTTCATCCTTTCGGGGTCGATAAATTAAGTACCAGTTATGCACTGGAGTTGATGTAATCAACTTAATCCCTTTGTCTGTTCTTGTTTGTCCCCTTTGTGTTCAGCCCCTTGTGGACCATAAAGAAATAATAAATATATACACACACATGTACATATACCCATACATGAAATTAATATAAAGAGTTAGGTGCAATGTAATACCATAAAGGAAAAATTCCATCGTCACTAAGCGTGACAGGGATTTTTGAGTCAGTCATGGGGTGGCTACCTCCCTCGTCAGCATGTGTGCATACATCTGTGCTCTTCCTACAGCATTAAGAGTATTTTAACTCTTATTTCTAGCAATGTAGGTCATCAGCACACTTTGATAAACCCATACATGTATATATACACCTACACATGCACATACATCCACATATAGATATACACTTACTCACACACAAATAAACAGAACCAAATACAAAACAAGTCTGACCACCATTACCAAGAATTGCCAAAACTAGTAAAAATAATAATCTCAGAGACTTCAGAATTTGGCGTTGTTACTGTTATTTCCTATCCCACTAGTAATTCTATATCCTCTCACAGACAAACAGAAGTGTTTATAAAAAAAAAAATGAAAATGTTATTCTATCTTTAACAATCTTAGACCGACAACACCGAAATGGAAGCTGCTATACCATCTCTGTAACCACTTCACCCTCAAACCTGTTGTTCTTATGGTTCAAAGCACTTAATTACACCCAAATGATAAAACAAATTGTGGATAAGTAGGATTATGTGTGGGGGGGGGCATCATCTTCATCATCATCATCATCATCATCATCATCATCATCATCATCATCGTTTAACGTCCGTTTTCCATGCTAGCATGGGTTGGACAGTTCGACCAGGGTCTGGGAAGCCAGGAGGCTGCACCAGGCTCCAGTCTGATCTGGCAGTGTTTCTACAGCTGGATGCCCTTCCTAATGCCACCCACTCCGTGAGTGTAGTGGGTGCTTTTTATGTGCCACCGGCACAGGTGCCAGAGGAGGCTGGCAACAACCATGATCGGTTGGTGCTTTTACGTGTCACTAACACAGATGCCAGTCAGGCAGCGCTGGCATCAGTCACGTTCAGATGGTGCTTTTTATGTGTTGCCAGCACGGGTATCTTAACTATAATTTCCATTTGATTTTTATTTTGATGTTTGTGTTGACGTACTTGACTCAATAGGTCTCCTCAAGAACAGCAGGATCACTCTACGATCCAAGGTTAGCACAGCAGGCCGTCCTGCGAGCCATGAACTCACTTCATTTGTCAGGTCTTCACAGTCACAGCATATCTCAGGGGTCTTATATATATATATATATATATATATATATATATATATATATATAAACACAGATACATAGATATAGATATAGATATGCATGTAATTCATTCCTCAAGTGCATGAAACCATAAATAACAGCATGTAATCATTGGGTTGAACACCAACAATATATGGGTGGTGGCTATGGTTGTGCAGCGAAGCTGTTCATGTTGCAACCACATGCCTTGAACTGGGGCAAATGTCTTCTATGCTACTCTTCTCCAACCAAAGCCTCACGATTGGATAACGCTGACAAAAACTAAATGAAACCTGATGTGTAACTGTGTATATATGTGTAAATATATATATCCAGTTAAAAGAAGAAGAAAATGGAGATAAGGAAGTTAGCAATTATTTATTATTAACAAATTGGTCATCTTTGCTTCTTACAGCCATTTCAATTAATACTAAATCATTTAATTACAAATTTCTACATTAAATTTGTAATTAAATGATTTAGTATTAATTGAAATGGCTGTAAGAAGCAAAGATGACCAATTTGTTAATAATAAATAATTGCTAACTTCCTTATCTCCATTTTCTTCTTCTTTTAACTGGATACAAACTATATGCTTAATGTATACCTATTGTTTTAAGGGAATTTCATTCCCTAACAATACTAGGTATTGAACCAGTATTTCCTTGGATGCAACCAACCCTTCACAAGGTTAACATATCCTCTAATTAAATATATATATATATATATATATATATATATATATATATATATTTATTAAAAAAGGAGATGTGGAACACGAGTTGTGATATATAAAAAGGAAATGAAGAAAATGCTGACAAAATAATTTAAGTAATTTAAGTAATTTAATTAAGTGATAGTTCTTTTAAAAATATGGAACGCTTCACGAATTTGCGTGTCATCCTTGCGCATGGTCCCTGCGCAAGGATGACATGCAAATTCGTGAAGCGTTCCATATTTTTAAAAGAACTTTCACCTAATTAAATTACTTAAATTACTTAAATTATTTTGTCAGCATTTTCTTCATTTCCTTTATATATAATATATATATATATATATATATATATATATAGATAGATAGATAGATAGATAGATAGTGAAAATTTTCAAAAAACAAAAGACGAAGACAGGTGTGTAAACAACAAACAGATGTATTAATTTAACGCTCAGGAAGTGAGAAAGTCTTTTACGTTTCAAGCCTATGCTCTTCAACAGAAAGGAACACAGAAATAAACAGGGAGAGAAAATAGAAAAAGTTTAGTGGTTAGCAATCTATATATATATGTATAAATATGTCCAACCCGTGCTAGCGCGGAAAACGGACGTTAAACGATGATGATGATGATGATATATATATTAATATTATCTGCATAGATTTTTCCACAGAATTCTGAGCCAGTCACATTTCATAAACAAATATGTCTATGCAAACAATATGATTGAAGACAAAAAAGAAGTTAATGAGAGTATATGCATATTTTAAGGATCATTCTCCTTTCATCAGTACCATATCCAACATATGTGTCTATATATATGTGTGTGTGGGTATATGTATATATATAATTAAGTCTATGTCCAGTCATAGACTGACCAATGGTTTCATATCCACAAAGGCTTCACAGATCTCTCATATATGGGAATATATATATATATATATGTGCATAGATCTTTCCATCCTGGGTTCAAATACCACCAAAGCCTACTTGGGTATTAGACCTCATCCTTTGTCCAGTTTAACAGCACCACTTGGCACCTTGGGTAGATTTAGCAAAGTCTACCATATGTTGCAAGCATAGGGGACAGGTGTCCAGATTGAAGATACTTTTCTTCACATCTTGCTTCCACTGGTCTTAGAGACCCTGTAACATGTCATGAGCACTGCTTCTCCAACTAACTAAACAAAAAAAAAACTCACACATGTATCACATGATCAACCAGACTATTGGATGTTATACATCACTGGTCACTATGCCTTTTAGACCAAAGAATTACTCAATACTTTTTAGGAGGGGACACATTTATAAACTTTTACAAGAGGGAGATATAGACACACACACATGCACGCACACACACATATATCATCATCATCCTAATTTAACGTCCACTTTCCATGCTAGTATGGGTTAGATGGCTTGACTGGAACTGGTAAGCCAGAGAACTGCACTAGGTTCAGACAAACTGTATATATATATATATAAAGTTACATATGTGTGTATGTGAGTGAGTATATATGTATGTGTATGTATGTATAAATAGATATATGTATATATAAAATTATATATAAATAATAATTTATGAAGATTGACGGTAAGTAAGCAATAACCACACATTTTTTATTGCTTATATATATATAATTAATAATGTGAAGAAGCAAGATGTGGTTTCCTCTTAACTCAGTAGCTGGAGCAATGAATAAGAACTGCTAACCCATGTACCATATTACACACCTCAGGGTTTTTTCCCCACTAACATCTGGTGTATATTTACACCTATCTTTTTTCGTATTGCTGTTTTATAGTTTAATCATCTTAATAGTGGTTTTACTTGGCTCAGCTTTATTTATTTATTTATTTTATCAGATAGACGAGAAGTAAGTGTTCAATGCAGGTGTATGGTAATTAGATGAGTTTAAAATATAAAACATATGTGATGCAGGGTGAATTCATGCATGTAGTGAATGCATGAATATATAACTGGCACTCCGTCAGTTATGGCGGTGAGCATTCTAGAAGATCCAATCTATGGAACAGCCAGCTCATGAAATTGAGGGACAAGTGACTGAGTAGACTTACATATTCTTAATGCAGTTCTCAGGAATGATTCAGTATGACATCGGATGTGACAAGGCTGGCCCTTTGAAATACAGGTACAACTCATTTTTGCCAGCTGAGTGAACTGGAGCAACAAGAAATAAAGTGTCTTGTTCAAGAACACAATGCGTTGCCAAGAATTGAACTCACGACCTGACAATCTTGAGCTGAATACCCCTAACCATTTAGCCACGCACCTTCACAGTATATATTGAATATGTGAATATTATGTATGATTTATGCATTTGCTTTATATTCTTACTAGTTTAAGTTCCTGAGCCACGGCCATGCTGGAGCACTACCTTGATGGGTTTTACTCAGTTATATCTACTCTGAGACTTATTTTATTAACTATGAAAGAGAAAAGTAAATTTTTACCCAACTGAGATTTGAACTCAGAATGTAAAGTAACGTAACAAAATACCACATCACATTTTCTCCAATACTCTGACACACACACACATGATGGACTTCTTTCAGTTTCCATCTGCCAAGTCCTCTCGTGCAGCATTGGTTGACCCGGGGCTATTTGCAGTAAACGCTTTTTCAATGTACCACACAGTAGGACTGAACCTGAAACCATGTGATTGGGAAGCAAGCTATTTAACCATGCATCCATGCCTGTGTCTAAGCATCTTTAAGAAAAATGAAGAATACAATGGCTGCTGTAGTCTGAGAAAATAAGATGTCTAATAAGATGGTGCGGAGGGCAACATGGCAGGAATGCTTTTGATTATGGTAATCTGACCAGTGCTGACCATGGGCTAAACAATAGCACCTCTATCTACTTACGTGAATAGCTTGAAATAGCAGTCAAATCACCATTGAATCACATTGTTGCCTTTTAAAAACGCTACTCTGTAATCTTTTATTTGTTTTACTTGTTTTGCTCATACTACTGTGGCCATGCTGGGGCACTGCCTGAAGGGCTTAGTCACACAAAATGACCCTATCATTCTCTTTTGCTGAACTCTTAAGTAACAGGGATGTAAACAAACCAACATCGTTATTCAATCAGTGGTGGGGGACAAACACAAACTCAGACATACATTCACATATACATATATTAGCTTCCAAATAACTTCCATCTAACAGATAAACTCACAAGGCATTGGTTGGCCCATGGTGGGACTGAAGCTGAAACCACATGGGTACAAAGCAAGCTTCTTCACCACACTTCCATGACTGTGCCCATTAGAAAAAAGAAAAATCGGAAGGCTGCCGCCATTTGAATGATTTGATCCATAACCTGCTGGATCAAGGGGCTAAACAACATGATTTCTTGCAAGGCTGCCATAGAAGCATCAGTCAAAATTTACAGAGAGTCACGGAAGAATAAACTTACATAGCATTTTGATGTTTACATGTCAGTAGAGCATCTGCAAATCTTAGAGAGGTGCATGCTACTTCCTGCCTCTGCGTACGTTAAGCTTGCCTTCCTGCCATCATTCTATAACAGACAGGTTTCGCCTCCACGTACACAATATCGTATAAAATGGTGTTGTTTATTTTAAAATGCTCCTCATCATACTAGTTGACACGTAACCTTTGATAGCAGGAAAAGCCCCTCCCACATCCCATTGCAGATTTTAATTTCATCATTTTATTATATGAATATATCACCATATATCTTAATATCATTTACTGGAAAGGCAGACGAGGAAGTGTGTATGTGGTAGCTCAACCCGCAAGAAACAGCAGCCAGACCTCGCTCAAATCCTATCTTATTATCTTAACCCTTTAGCATTCAAATTACTTTATCAAGTGTAATGCATATTCATTCCCATTATTTTGAATTAATCATGCATGACCTTGTAGCTGGACTATTCAGCAATCACCTGATATCTCGGCGCCTTTCTGTACGATCTCATTGTGGAGATTTCAATGATAAGATTCTTTATTGTTAGAATGACATTATAGGTTAGATGTGAGAGGCCAACTCTAGCTGGTTTGATCATGAAACAGGTGGAATATTTGGGTCTCAAATGGCTGGATTAAATGCTAAAGGGGAGTCCACTGCATGAAAGATGAAATAAATAAGTAAAATAAAATATCTTTGACAACAGGTCAGTTGAATCGGGTTAATTACAGGATCCCCAGTACTTAACTGGCACCCTATTTTATCAGTCCTGAAAGGATGAAGGGTAAAGTTGACCTCAGCAGGATTTGAACTCAGTATATAAAGAATAGGTGCAGGAGTGGCTGTGTGATAAGTAGCTTGCTTACCAACCACATGGTTCCAGGTTCATTCCCACTGCGTGGCACTTTGGGCAAGTGTCTTCTACTATAGCCTCAGGCCGACCAAAGCCTTGTGAGTGGATTTGGTAGACAGAAACTAAAAGAAGCCCGTTGTATATATGTATATATATATATATATATATATATATATATATATATATATATATATATATATGTGTGTGTGTGTGTGTGTGTGTGGTGTGTGTGTGTGTGGTGTGTTTTCATGTCTGTGTTTGTCACCCCAACATGGTGTGTTTATGTTCCCGTAACTTAGCAGTTTGGCAAAAGAATCTGATAGAATAATTACTAGGCTTACAAAGAATAAGTCCTGGGGTCAATTTGCTCGACTAAAGGCGGTACTCCAGCATGGCCGCAGTCAAATGGCTGAAACAAGTAAAAGAGTAACCAGAAAAAATGCTGCTAAATGCAGCCAACTTGCTGCCTTAATAAGGATAATCATTTTTTCTACTTTTAACACAAGGCCAGCAACTTTAAGGGGAGGGGTTAGTCAAACACATTGATCTCAGTATACAACTGATATACAACAGTGGAATTTGAACTCAGAATGTAAAGACAGACAAAATGCTGCTAAGTATTTTGCCCAGTGTGCTAATGATTCTGCCAGCTTGCCACGTTCATAATAACAACAACAACAATAATATGGTGTGTTTCTACACAATTTCTGTCCAGTAAATTTCACTTGCAACATATTGATCAGCCCAAAGCAATGAAGACATTTACTTCAAGTACCATGTAGTGGGAATGAACCAAGAACCATGTGGTTGTGAAACAAACTTCCTAACCATGTAGCAATATAATAAGTTATTATTATTTTGCAGCAGAAGACACCCTGATAGGTGGGGGACAGAAACTGTTGAGAGCAGAGCTGTATTCCAAACAGAATTTAGATCCATTCTTCTGAGTTCAAATTCCACTGAAGCTAACCTTTTGACCTGCCGTGTTATCAATAAAGTACCAACATTTCTTCTGGCTCTTCACATTTTGAGTTCAAATTCTGCTGAGGTTGACTTTGCCTAGAATCCTTTCGAGGTCAATGAAATAAAAACCTGCTGAGCACTGGCGTCAATGTAATTGAATTTCCCCTTCCCTCAAAAACTTCAGGCCCTGACCAAAATTTGAAATCATTAATATCATTTATTAAGAACATGGCAAGTATGCAGAATCATTAGAGTATCAGAATAAATGCTTTGCAGTATTTCTTCTGAGCCTTTATGTTCTGAGTTCAAATCCCACTGAGGCCAACTTTTCCTTTCATCCCTTCAGGGGTCAATAAAATAAAGTACCAGTTATTTGCTGAGGTTGATAGAATCAAGTAATAACCTCCCCTAAAACCTGTTGGCCTTGTGCCTAAATCAGAAACCATTATTATTATTATTGTGTATATATTTCACCAGTGGAAATGAAATGAACCAATGATTGGCCCATGAAAACCTGTAATTAATGACTCTATAATTTCTCAAATACTATAAATAGATAAATAAATAATAAGCAACCAGAAATTTGTTAGCGAAGACTATAGTTGACAGACTGAATCCCAGGGTGTAATATTCATCATTATTATATTATATTCATTATAATATATCATATTATTAGATTCAGGGTATCATATTCATTATAATGAATTTAGTTAAATAACTTTGTTATTACTGACCCCTTAGCACTCAAATTATTCTGTCAAATGTAATGCTTCTTCATCTACAATGTTTTGAATTAATCTTGGCATTACCTTGTAGCTTTGAGATTTCAATGATGTGATTGTTGACTTTTAGAATGACATTGTAGGGTAGGTGTGAGAGGCTGAATCTGATCAGTTTAAACATAAAACAAGCAGAATATTTTGACCAAATATGGTCGGTTTAAAAACAGAAAATTAATATCATAGAACCTGGGACTGTTGTGTATGATGGTAAGAGAATGGAATTGGTATTGAAGGGGTTAGGAAAGAATTGAATTAAGTAATTGAAATGATAATTATGAAGCTAATATCACACTTATTAGTTCCTTTTAATTAGTAGAAGCAAGTGCTCACCCAAATAGTGTTTATTATAATAATCAGATTATAAAGTATTGTGTTTAACAGCCTCATAATGTCAGGCCAATGTACCAAAAACTGTGTAGAAAATACTGGGTGCAGCAGGAAAACCTCCCATGTTTTACATAGCCATCAGTCTGGCACTAATAAAGCTAGGCAGGTGGTAATAGTGTTTCCATGTAGCTAATGCTTCATCATTTTGTTTCTTCTTTTTTTTCCAGTTATTATCATGGTTGGACTGGTAGATATTGTGTGTTTTCTGTTGAAACATTTATCGAGAGTGGTGAATAGGAGAAGTTTTTATTGTCGCACCCCATACAACGCAATGTGCAAGCAATTTACTGAAATGTGACTGTCTGTAAAACTAATCAGTAGAGGAGTAGGAAAAAGTCAGGCTACATTTATCTTTTAAGACATTGTAATTAGCTGATAAACGGAAGAGTCTACAGCAGAGCTTCTCAAACTATTTAATGTGGCATACCGGCAGTTTTTTTTTTTCCCCATGTGCCAAGGACCGGTAATATTTCTTAGTAATATTAATTTATACCGGAAATAATATGTACAATGAATATAATAAAAGTTGACAATTCTTTTTATCTTATATTTATTTTGTAACCAAATAATACAATATTACATAAACCTTTTATAAGCATTTTATAATGCTTCTTTCTTTTCTGGAAACTTGCTGCGTACCGGCAGCCGATGGCTCGTGGACTGGCACCAGTCTGCAGACCACCAGTCTGAGTAGCACTGGTCTACAGCACAGTTCATAGTCACAGGTTTGTAAAATGGAAATATTAAATTTATTGGTTCAGTCTGGATCATGGTATTATGGGGGAAAAAAACTTTTCTAGGGTTTAAATGAAGCTCAAATATAGAAGTTTGTTATCCTTATACTCACCTCCTCCTATATGTATGTCTATATATATATATATATATAATATATATATATATATATATATATATATATATATATATATATATATATTATATATATATATATATTTATAATATATATTATATATATATATATAATATATATATATATATTATATATATCTCTTATTATAAAAGGCAGATTTTATCTGCCTCCCTTTGTCACTTATAGAAATCTACGATATAGGATTTCTTCAATTACAATTTACCTAGCATTTTTAAGAGTAGAATGCATCGGGTCATGCCAGGTCCAGTTTTTAAAATTTAAACTCCAATTAAGCAAAATTTATAGAAAACTCACATTCTGGTGTGTATGTCAAATGCTTTTCTTAATGTGGTTTACACCACACGCACACGCACAGTGTGCAACGAAT
Organism: Octopus sinensis; assembly: GCF_006345805.1. Classification (NCBI taxonomy): domain Eukaryota; kingdom Metazoa; phylum Mollusca; class Cephalopoda; order Octopoda; family Octopodidae; genus Octopus; species Octopus sinensis. Next base: position 90,285,457 of record NC_043005.1, on the reverse strand, counting down.
AAAATGAAAGTAATTCACTGTGCGTGTGTTGACAGGTAGACAATAGAATGCGATGGCGATGGCGATGTAATATTTGTTTCTGTCTATCACGCTGATAGATACATGAGTAAAATGTATGGCAAGCTAAGAGATAAGAGTGAGTGAAAATGTTCTTGGAAGAGAGTAAATAGAGAGAGTGATTTGAAGAAGACTTTACATTAAATAACCGTAGTGGCTTGTATATATATATATATACATACATTAGACAGTAAGGTGTGATTTGAGGGAGATTTGGCTGCTATTTCTACCATGTCTAGCTGCCATGTAGGGGTCTTCCTCATAGGCTCATACATACATATATACATAGATAAGACAGTAAGGTGTGATTTGGGGGAAATTTGGCTGCTATTTCTACCAGCTCTAGCTACCATGTAGAGGTCCCCCTCATTGGCTCATATATATATACATACATAAGACAGTAAGGTGTGATTTGAGGGAGATTTGGCTGCTGTTTCTACCAGGTCTGTTAGGCCTTCTCATGTAAACTCAAGCTTTCTCATGCCTTGAACATAAGACCAAAGCAGAGAATGTATTCTTTTATTCTTCTGCTTTTTCCAGCCATTGGTCTGTGGCCATGCTGGGGCAATGCCTTGAAGAATTGTAGTTTAATGAATCAACTCCAGTTTTATTTTTGTAAGCATTGTACTTATTCTATCTGTTTCCTTTGTCAAACCACTAGGTGACAGGGATGTAAACAAACCAACATTCGTTGTCAAGCAGTGGTGGAGGACAATCACAAGCACAGACACGCACACATACACACATACATGCATACACATATACACACATACATACATACATACATATATATATATGTGTGTATATATATATTGCAGCGTGGAAGGTGTTTGTAAGCCATTTAAGAAACACACAAAAACCGTTAGATTCACTTCAACATTTAAATTTAATTTGCCAAAATATTTTCCTCGCTTTGAGACCGCGACCTGTTCACTGACAAAAATATCGTGCTAACAGGTCGCGGTCTCAAAGCGACGAAAATATTTTGACAAATTAAATTTAAATGTTGAAGTGAATCTAACGGTTTTTGTGTGTTTCTTAAATGGCTTATAAACACCTTCAACGCTGCAACTGTTTTCGTTCCAGCACACGATCTCAGATCAAGTCACTTGCTATGCAAGTACATCTCTGTAACTATATATATATTTATATATATATATATATATATGTATATTGGTAAAAACAGTAAGATAACAAAAGAAAGAAAGAGACCTCAATATTATGTAAATAGAGGAAATCTTTATATATAAAAGTGAGGTTGTGTGTCTGTCTCCTACGATTTAGATTCCTTACTCCCACATTTTGCGGTGCAGTTTAACCAAAACCGGGTATCTTATAGTCGTGATTCATATCGAGACCGTCTGGGTATTAGCGCGCGTCTACGATGAGTCTACGATCTAAAAAAAAATTTACCATCAATTTTTCCTATTTTTAATCCATTTTTGACATATATAAGGGAAGTAACTCTCTAAAATTTATTATTAAATCTCAGAACGTAAAAAGCTACAGTAACACCCCTCCCCCTTTGTGGTTAGCCATATTGAGATGGCTATTATACTTTACATCTCTAAAAATGCTTATATAATTATTTCCCTTACAAACCCGAGCAACGCCGGGCGATACTGCTAGTATATATATATATATCACTTGTATGTTCTCCTACCATCATACACAGCGGAGGCAAGCAGCTTGAATTGGCAGATTTTGTTTAATGACTAACATTCTTTAATGTTTGTTTTCCCTGTTGGCATGGGTTAGATGGTTTGACTGGAGCTGGCACCAGGCTCCAATTATCTGTTTTTGCTTGGGTGCTACAGCTGGATGCCCTCCCTAACACCAACACTTTACAGAGTATCATGGGTGCCTTTTACATGTCACGGGCATGGGTATCTTTTACGTGCTACCAACCTCTGTCACAAATCAATTGTATGATTCACACTTCATCTCTATATATAAACGGCAAAATGTCTGTCTGTCTGTGTATGTGTGTGTCCTTTATACAAATCCACAATCCTTCAGTTAGAGGGCTCGCACTTTCTATGGTCATTCAAAACCGTCCAAGGATGGTCGTGCACATCTTTACATTTCCCTAGTCACCCCACAAAGCCATTAAAAAATCAATAGAAGTGACCTTTTTGTGAATTTTCTATCCAAAACCCAATCAAAATGCCCGAAACTTGATACGCCAATTGAATACCAGCTAGCTGTATGTGATTGGTCAGAGATTTGGACAGTACTCGCGTGTATGTGCGCACACACGCTGCTGTATATGCATGCACTAGCACTATGACCCGGCAACGCCGGGTCATAGTGCTAGTCAACAATAAAGTGTTTCACAAGCAGTAAAAGAACCGAAAGACTGCAATCAAATGTTTTTGTTTGTAAAGATGCCATATTTAGAACTCTAGGAAGCCATTCAGTAGACTCTAACAATATACAAATCACAGCTTTTTATTTTATATATCTTTTATTGCACCAAGCATAATCAGCAGTCACTTGCCTTGTTAAAAAATAGCAGCCAAATCACACCCTACCATCTTAAATAATGAAGGATATATTAGATGTTGTTGTCCTTGACATAAAAAAAGGGGATGGGATGGAACATTTTTGATCATAAATCTGCTGGACCAGGAAGGACTTGGGTAAAATATTGTCTGTGAAGTGTGAGTGAGGATGTACGAGGAAGGGGGACTATGTGTGTATCTGTGTGTATGTGAGTGTGTTTGTGTGAATGTGCGTGTGTGCAAGTGAGTACATGTGTGTGTGTGTGGTATGCACACCTGTGCATACCTGTGTGTGTGTGTTTGCATCAGCATTGGGAAAACAAGAGATTTCATTTTAAATTCTCTCTCACCACCACCACCACCAACCTCTATCTCACTCGTTATCAGTTCTAGTTTCATACCTCCACACTGATTAGCTCTCTTTAAGCTACCATGTACTACTGACATCTATAATTGATAACATAATGGAACAGGTAGACATACATATATACATACATATATATATATATATTATATATATATATATATATATATATATATATATATATATATATTATATATATACACACATATCTATA
>NC_043005.1:90237318-90279818 GCF_006345805.1 Octopus sinensis | reverse complement strand
CCCACCACCCCGCCCTGTCCCTAGCCACATTCAGATGGCTGGTCCCGCTTATATTACAGAGCAGTTACTGTTTATACCTCGCTTAGAGATTTATTATTATATATATATATATAATATATATATATATAATATATATAATATATAACAGATTTAGATGCTTTTATTAAATTCATTCAGTGTGTTAAACTTAATAAACTTTGGAATTAATTGGTTTTGATTTACTGCCAGGTGACTTTTGGCCAAACCTCTCTCTCTCTCTCTCTCTCTCTCTCTCTCTCTCTGTATATATATATATATATATATAATATACATATATATATATACATATATATATATTATATACATACTTACATACCCTCTCTCCCCATCCCTCTCTGTATCTCTCTCCCCATCCCTCTCTGACTGTCCATTCTACCTGTGCTGCTGGATATAAGAGCTGGAGAGTCAAGAGAGTATCTATATCTACCTGTAGCCACATAGGTACCTAAAATTCTCATAAATGTGGTCCATGTTACCACCAAGCCTTATTTGTCCATGAATGATGGTTGGCTCCTTTATTTTGTGACGGTATTTATCTACCAGGACATGTTGCAGTCAAATTTTAAGACCCCAGAATAAGCCAATGAAAAGTGCCAAAAGAAATAATAAGAAAAAGTCTGGACACCACACAGAATATTACTAAAACTCAACATCCGCTTCAATGATCAAGAGCACTTGACCCTTCCATTATGTGACTCACCTTTCTAGTGACCATTATAAGAGCGGTTATTTTCCAGTTGATGTCTGGTGTTTGAGATATGAACACTCTAGCAGAGGTAACACCCTAATGTCAAATCAGGCAAACAATGACCTCCTTTGCCACTGCAGTCAAGACTGCAACAGAGGGCACCATCAGCTTCGCCATCTCCACCTCAGTCCCACGAGGTTTCATTCTGCCTCTTACTAACAAACACACAAAAATATACAAAGCTATATATATAAGATTTGTATATATATATAATACATACAACATACATACATACATACATACATACATACATACATACATACTATATATAATATATACATATATATATATATATATATATATATTATATATATATATATATATATATATATATATATATATATATATACAAAGTAAGATAGGAGCTATGGGTTAACCTACTATGGGATAGTATTTATCGGTTCTCATTTTGCTAAATGAATAAATAATCCAACTTTCTAATATCCGAAAGTTGATGAACAAACTAAATCTGTTTCTCTCATTTTCTTATTTGTAATATATTATATAATATATATATATATATATATATATATATATCACCAAAAGTGTTCTCACATAAACATACTTAATGTTACACCTAGCATGCTTATAATGACCAGATATATAATGTAAACTTTGGTTTGCTAAAACTTAGGCTGTTAATTTCCCTGAAGATCTCTTTGACTGTGCTGTGGCCCAGCTTACTCATTTTGATGTTTAATAAAAACCGCAAGTTTATATCTTAAGGAAAGATTTATCTATCATTCCATCTCAACAATATATCCATGCTTACAGTCACACATACAGGCTATGCGTGTGTGTGCGTGTGTGTGCGTGTGTGTGTGTGTGTGTGTGCACATATATACATAACAGGCTTTTATATAGTTTTTGTCTATAAAATTCACTTGCAAGGCATTGGTTGGTTCAGTGTTGTACAAAAAGTCTCTAACCCAAGGTGCCCTGAAATGGAACTGAACCTGACTAAAAACTTGTGGTCGCAAAGCAAACTTCTTAACCACACAGCCAAGCTTATATATATATATATATATATATATAGGGAGAGAGAGACACACACACACACACACACACCACTTTGAAAGACATTCTAGAAACTGAAACTTCAAAGGAATATACAAATAAATTATTTTATATACATATATATATACATACATATATATATATATATCATATATAACACACACACACACACACACATATATATACATATATATATACATACATTAAGTATGTTTCTTTTTCTTTATTTATTCCTTCAAGCATACTGAGAAACAGTTCAACTCTTTTAAACTTCTACTAGACATCTGTTCCTAATATATCCACCACACACACACGCGCGCGTGCACACACACATGTATGTGTGCGTGTGTATGCATGTATGTTTTTATGCGTGTACAAGACCTCACAGGAACTACTCTAAAAGCTGGTCTTTGCTTTGTTGTTCCTCTCATGAAATGGTTAATTCTCTTTAAACGCCGCCTCATAAACTGATTCTGATTACAATTGTATAATTGAATCCATGTAGCAATAAATAAATAAATATAAATCCAAAAAAAATTACACTCAACAACAGAAACACCATGTCCCTCTCAATGGCAATGTTCCTGTTTAGCTCCAGCTGGTTTTGGATCCCAGAGCTCTTTAATGGACTCAATCATTTATTCATACATGTATATAAATGGATGCATATATTTCTTTCTTTCTTTCTTTCTGTTACTTGTTTCAGTCATTTGATTGCGGCCATGCTGGAGCACCGCCTTTAGTCGAGCAAATCGACCCCGGGACTTATTCTTTGTAAGCCCAGTACTTATTCTATCGGTCTCTTTTTGCCGAACCGTTAAGTGACGGGGACGTAAACACACCAGCATCGGTTGTCAAGCAATGCTAGGGGGACAAACACAGTCACACAAACACACACAGATATATATATATATATATATATATATATACATATATACGACAGGCTTCTTTCAGCTTCCGTCTACCAAATCCACTCACAAGGCATTGGTCGGCCTGGAGCTATAGCAGAAGACACTTGCCCAAGATGCCACGCAGTGGGACTGAACCCAGAACCATGTGGTTGGTTAGCAAGCTACTTACCACACAGCCACTCCTGCGCCTATATGTCATTCAGTTTATTTCAAGATTTCTTGCCAATAGAGAAAAAACCGGTTTCTAACCTAGATCCAAGACTCCATCATTGGAATTTCAACATCAACAACAGGATACTTTTGTTTGTATGTATGTATGTATGTATGTAGGTATATATGTATATATGTATAAGTGCATATTTGTATGTTTTGTTTTATGTATGTATTCCCATGCATATAGTTGCATATCTAGACATGCTCATATATATTTAAATGATAAACTTCAGGAAAGTTTCACAGACTTTTACAGTTCCAGTAATGGATTGGATCTGTAATCTTCGAATTAGCTTTCTTCTCTCTGGTTTTGGGAAGTCTAATTTCTCAAGATCGGTATTTTGGCAGTGTATTACATATCCCAGGGCCCCAATAATTACAGGTACAAACCTGAACTTGTAATCTGGATAGAGCAACTGCAGATTTCTCAATAGTTCAACATAGGTGTTCTCTTTCTCACTGATCTTCAGCGTTATGTTAACATCTGCTGGGCAACTAATTTCCACAACCGTACACAGTTTCCCTTCTCTATCCCAAATCATTATATCGGGTCTGTTGTGCCTACATTTTATTGAGGTCTTCACTGGTATGTATGTATGTACATATGTGTGTACCTACGTATATACGTATGTATGTAATTATTTACTTGTCTATTAGTAAATTTAGTAAAATAATCCCTTATTAAGTTGATGTTTACTCTTTTACTTCTTTCAGTCATTGGATCACAGTCATGTGAGGATACTGTTTAAAGAGTGTAGTTGAGCAAATCAATAAGCCTAGCACCTATTCTATCAGTCTCTTTTGCTGGACTGCTAAGTAACAGAGATGTAAACAAACCAATATCAGTTATGAAGCTGTGTGAGAACAGACACTAACACACACACACATACCATGGGCTTGGCTTCCACCCAATTTCTGTGTACCAAATTCATTCACAAGGCACTGGTTGACCCAGAGCTGTTGTAGAAGACACTTGCCCAAGGTGCTACATACTAGGCGTGAACCCAAAACTACAAGATTGCAAAGCAAGTTTCTTAACCACACAGCAAATCCTTGAAACATAAATTAACAAAATTTCAATGGTAAAAATTAATTTAAATCACTTTGAAACAAGAAGTTTATATCATATAACCAGGGGTGGTCTAAGGTGGGTTGGCATTCAAAGGGCTAAAAGAGATCCTCAATGGTTCATCAAAGCTTAGTGTTTTCTCCTTGTGTGTGTCTGTGTTTTTATATATAATTTTTTGATTTAAACTCTTGTCTCCCTGTAGCTTGTCATGTTGCAAATCTGAAGAGTCTTTACAGTGCCATAAGATACTGAAAAATTTTCTAAAAGTAACCTTAGTGTTGAGTGAGAAATCAGCCATTTGGAAACCGACTTTTCAACACATTCATAATCTGCTTATAACATAATCACGGCATGAATACACACGCCATAAACACCATAAACACAGAATGGAAACACACATCACAGAGCAGAGACATAAAGCATGATGCCTAATTATGGCCTTTTTTTTTATCTTTATTTATTTATCTATTTATTTATTACAGCCATATTTCTATTTAAGATATGGCAAAAGGAGAGAAACAAGACTAAGCTAAAACACTCAGCTGGTTAAACACAAACTAGTAATGTTTATTTGCACTTTATCCAAAGGTTAGTTATGAAATACTATATATATATATATATATATATATATATATACAGTAATGAGGATGAATCATAGTTGTGGCTTTTTCACCTCCGCTCGTTTAGTTAGGAATAAGGTAAGGGAAAACTATGAATGAGATAAGACACCTTGCTGTGTGCATTCCTACAAAATGTGAGTTGATAGATAAAAAATATATTGGTTAATAAATACCCTTCACAAAAACAAAACACATACACACGTGTGTATATAGATAAATATGTATATACTGATAATTATATAAATTATATATATATATATATATATAAAGTAAATATTTATAAACATATAATTATATATAAATACATAAATATATATATATTAATAGTTATATATATATATATGTATATTAATAAATAGGTAGAAATGCAGACATATATAAATAGGGACTGTAGTCCATATTTATCATGCTCCTGCTGCAGTAGAGGGTGAAGAAACCATATATCACACAGCTGGACCCCATGAAAGGAGCAAGGAATCTCTAATATGAAACCAATCTGATGACCTCTATCTTAACCTCTTCTTTATCTCTGCCACCCCAACCAATACCAGTTGCAAAGTTTTCTTAGGGTGTCTCAAGGAAATTTGTGGACAGCTTACTGTTCCCTCATTTTGGTGGGCCCTACCCCTTAGAGAGAGAGTAGGGTAAAGTAAAACAAAGAGCTCTGCTTGGAAGCAACACCTCCATCTGGTTATGTCAACAACATTGGGGTCTCTGATAATATAGTGTGATTTAGTTAAATCACTGACACTCCCTTCTGTTTCTCCTTGTCCCCACTACACACACACACACACCAGGGTCCAGTCAAAGAAACACAAGATTTGTTTTGTTACTCCTTAATGACAAGATCATAAGCTGTCAAACTCACCAGTTGCTATTTTTTTTATCTCTTTGCCTGTTTTGGAGATATTTTCTTTTCATGTTTTTAAAATTCTTTTTTGCTTTTTAACGCTCCCCCACCCCTCGTGTCTTCTGGAAAAGTGAAGGCATGTGACCTAGTGATTATGGTGTTGCACTCATGATTGTAAGAGCTTGGTTTCAATTCCCAGACTTGGCAGTGTATTGTGTTCTTGAGCAAAACACTTTATTTTAAATTTTTCTGGTCTTTTCAACTGTAAACGAGTTTCGGCTATTTAACCTTTTTCTGACCATATTTCTATCAACTTCAATATTAAACTCCTTCTTTATTTTTTAAACTTTCATCTTACTCATCATCATAATCTAATGCCCCCTTTTCCATGCTTGCATGGGTCAGACGGACACCATTCCTGTTGCTAACCTTCACATGTTTCTTACCAAAGTAATATTAGTTTCAAATTTTGGCACAAAGCCAGGATCTGATTTTTTTCATTCGCAAAATATGCTTTTTGCAGAAGACAGTAAAAATCTGAAAATTGGCTATAATAAGTCTCATTGCTATGAAGGTATGATGTTGTGGAGAAAAAAACTCGGAGGAAAAAGTTACAGAGGTTTAAAAATTGAAAAAACTGGGTATTTTTAGCCAATAGTGAGACAGAAATTTCACCATTCTGTTGGCATTTTGTCTGACTAGATTACCTGCTCAGTTTGAAACCTGAGAAAGAAGATATCCCATACTTGAAAATGAGTAAGGGTTAGCAACAGGAAGAGCATCCAGCTGTAAAATAGTGACTCAGTAATATATTCACCTAACCCATGCTAGCAAGGAAAAACAGGTGTAAAATGAATGAATTTATCATTTTATTATCTGTAGACCTGAAGTAAGGTGGCAGGCTGGCAGAATTATTGGCATGCAAGACAAAATGCATAGCGGCATTTTGTCCATCCTTGCATTCTGATTTCAAATGCCATTCAGGTTGAATTTTGGGGGTCAATAAAATACCAGTTGTCCACAGGAGTCAATGTAATTGGCTAACCCCTTCCGCTGAAATTGCAGCCTTGTGCCCAAAATGTGAAACCATTGCTTGTAGACCTGAAGACAGCAAGTTGACAGAATTGGTTAGCACACCAGAGAAAACACTTAGTGGCATTCCATCTGTCTTCATGTTCTGAGTTCAGATTTCATCAAGGTCAGCTTTGCCTTTCGGCCTTTCGGGGTTGATAAAATAAGTACCAGTTACACACTGGGGGGGGGGGGGGTAATGTAATTGACTTCTTCCCACCCCTAAAACTGCTGGCCTTGTACTAAAATTTGATACCCTTTTTAGTAGACCTAAACAACAAGAGCCTCTTCCCTTACAAAAAATCTCATTAAGTTATATTGACCAGACATTTTTTTTCTCGTTAGAAGGCTCTGATCCGCCCAACGAGATATCATTTAACATTACAGGATACCAGAAGGTGTATGGGGTGGGGTCGGGTGGGCGGACATGGGGGAGGCTGTCATTGAGATTCCACATATATGAGAAACCATAGAAATTTCCACTCCCAAACTCATCATCAGAATCAATTAATTATTGGTGTGTGTGTGTGTATGTAAGTGTGGATATTCCGAAGTACGCACACATACATATACAGATATAATTTGGCCAAACTCAATTACAACTGGTGAAAATATTATGGTATATGTATATGTATATATATATATATATATATATACACACACACACACACACATGTGCACATGCACACACATACACATACACACAGATAGATAATTAGTTGAGACTGATGTGTTCAAAAGTAGCTAAGTAATGTGTGTGCGTGTGTGTGTACATATGTGTGTATGTGCATGTATTTGTGAGTCTGTGTGTGTGGGTGTTTATATTTTATTTTTTATTTTTTTGTGTAGGAGTGATGGGTTTTTTTTCCCTGTATTTTGCTTTTGTAATCCCCACTCTAGCGATTTGGCACCAAAACAAAAAGTTTCTTTCAATTACAACCCAACTTATTGATGGCTGTAGTTTGCTACAAACAGCATCAACATCAACAACATACATAGGTGGATAGATGGATATGTGGGGCGGGAGGGTGGGGGGATGCAAACAATTATCCAAAGCTTCAACTTTGAGAACCTAATTGAAAGAAAACAAACACGACAATGATTTTTAGATTTGGAGTTTGTTATGTTTCCCTCCCACACATTGCAGTGGGGGAAAGTAAATTAGACAGGAGTAGATGGCTGTTTGTTAGGGTTTGACCCTAGGTTTGAGTAGACAATTAATCAGTGACAATCCAATCACGCCCATCCCGTTTTTGTTCATTTGGGGGGGGGGAGGGGAGTCGGAAATTCTGTTTGGAGCTATGTCATTCAATATGTCCTTCCTATTTTGAAGACAATAGAGGGTGTTATGAGGAGTATTTGACTTCGATTTATAGCAGGCTATGCAAACAGAAAGGACATCCTTGTTAGCTTGACATAAGTAAATTTCATTCCAATCTAACAGAGTCAGTTAAAGGCAATAAAGAAAGAGGATTGGTCGAAGCACTTAACTCTGCTCCCCTCAGTCTACTTGGCTGATGAGTCTTCCACTTCACACCCTTAGCCCTTTCATTATCAACCCAACTTAGACCCCTATTGGTACTAACTTATATACTTACTATTGTAAAGTGATTTAAGTGTGCCATCAAAATTTTGTCTTAATTTATGCTCCAAAACACCAGCTTAATAATGGTAAGGTTATTTTATTAAATTCTTCATTATTTTCAAAGATTAATGGGAAAAAAAAACAGTTTCAACACCTGGTATTTTGGTGTCTTTAACAGGATCCACTCCATTGCAATTGTTCTGACCAAGTCTTCAGTCTCTGAAGAGAGCAGACACCCCATCAGTTATGACAACAAGGGTTCCATTTGATCAGATCAACGGAACAGTTAGCTTATGAAATAAACATGTGAATGGCTGAGCACTCTACAGACACACATACCTTCAACATGGTTCTCAGAGAGATTCAGTGTGACACAGAATATGATAATACTGGTTATTGAATTACAATTATAACTCACTTTTTCCACCTGAGTGAACTGGAGCAATGTGAAATAAAGCATCTTGCTCAAGGTCATGATGTGCCACTGGGAATTGAACTCACAACCTTACAATCATGACTCGAATATCCTAACCACTGAGCCATGTGCCTTCACCATCTCTGAGTATTACCCAACAGCATGATGAACTATTTCCTACTGTAAAGCTCATTGGTCACGGTTTCTGCTTCCTTTTCTGTTACCTGTCTTAGAAATGCCATAAAGAATATTCATGGGCACTGCCCCTCCCCTTCTGACTAAGTACTAGCAAAAAAATTAAATAAAATATAAACCAAACCCAATCAATATTCTATCACCTTGTCCTTCCAATCCTAGTTTTAAACCTTCCTATTTTATAAATATTTCTTTTCCTCCTTGTTTCTGCCAACCTCTTCCAGGTAAACACATGCACACACCTTCCTTGAAAGGAGTGTCACCTCTTAAATAAATGACATCAACATGAAACAGAAATGGTAAACATTGACACAGGCAATGCATTATCGATGGACTAAAATAGAATTGGTTCCAACAGATCTTTCGACTCGTGCAAATATTGGTGAAGAGGAAATACCTGTGCACACAAAAAATAACAAAAAATAATGCCTTCCAAAATAATGAATTGTTCCTGCTAAAACAGATTAAAAATCACCAAAATCAGTCGTTAGTTGTGTGTATATTTGTTTTCAGTTTGCTTAATGTATGCAGAGTGAGTTGAACATTAGAGACAGGTAAACCTGGACGTCATTCTATAACATATATGCTGTGTATCAAATAACAGTACATCATCATCATCGTTTCATGTCCGCTTTCCATGCTAGCATGGGTTGGATGAATGACTGAGGGCTGGCAAACCAGATGGCTGCACCAGGCTTCAGTCTTGATCTGGCAGAGTTTTTACATTAAATTAAGCTTTTACATTAAATATTTTAAATTATTTCTAATGTGTTTTGTTGTCCCATTTTTGTATCAGCTAACTGTCCGGATGTTTTGCATTCTTGTCCCATTTTGTATTTTATATATATATATTTAAAAATAGGATAAAATCTTCATAAAAAATTATCAAGTAGTTAGCGTGAAAAAACCTCGTAAGAGAAAAAATCTGTAAATTTTTCAACTTGAAAATATTTATTTATATTATATAGAGGGCACTATTACACATAGATGCCGCACGCTAGGAGGGACTCTTAAAGTCAAAACTTTAGTAGTTTTGACTTTAAAAGTCCCTCCTAGTGTGTGGCATCTATGTGTAATAGTGCCCTCTTTATAATATATATATATATATATATATATAATATATATATATACACTGGAGTAAACACATAAATGTGAAACAAGGTGGAAAAAAGAGTACTCAAATACCAGTGGTAGAGTAATATGCTTTATTTAAAGCAGCAGAAAATTCAACAAAATCTGTTACTCTGAGTTTCTCGTTGCCGTTCATCAAATTCTAGCAAAAACTGTCTGATGAACGGCAACGAGAAACTCAGAGTAACAGATTTTGTTGAATTTTCTGCTGCTTTAAATAAAGTATATATATATATATATATATATGAGTGAGTGGAGAAGCAAAAGGTGGGCACTGAACACATTTATTGGGAGTTATTTGTATGGATCAAAACAGTTTGATTCCAATTCATTGGTCCACTGGGTTTCAAGCATGGTGCTAATCTTCAGTAATTTTGAATCTGAAATTCTAAATGGCTAAAGATTAGCATCACACTTGGAACTCAGTATACCAATGAATTTTGATCCATATATATATATATATATATATAATATATATATATATATATATATATATATATATATATATATATATATAATCTAACAGAGTCAGTTAAAGGCAATAAAGAAACGAAAGAGGATTGGCCAGATCACTTAACTCTATATATAATGTGTACACACATATATATGCCTGTATGTATATGAATGTACGTATATGTATGTGTATATAAAATTTACATATGAGTGTATGTATGTACATATATATATATGGAGAGAGTTCATGAAAAAAACAAAAGACGAAGAGAGGTGGTGTACAAAACAAACAGATGTATTAGTATAACACTCAGGAATAGAAAAAGTCTTTTACGTTTCGAACCTACGCTCTTCTACAGAAAGGGACACAGAAAAAAACAAGGAGAGAAACAAGGAGAGAAAAAAATGTGTGTAGTGGCTAACGATCTATCATGGCAACTCATATATATATATTATATATACTTATATATATATATGTATATATTATATGTGCACACACACATATTTAAATTATTTATGAATGAGAAAAGGAAGAAAATAGTGAAATTGAAATACGTCAGTTTATTCAAATATATTCAAATCCATATAATGAAAATCCTGTCCTACAGCTGTTTCTATATCCAACTTGTTCAAATACAGAAATTAAATTAAATCAATTTAATCTAATTTCTGTTATTGAACTAAATAAATAGATATGGAAATTACTGTAGAATTGGAATCTTAGTATATGGATTTCAATATCTTTGAATAAACTGATGTCTGTATGTAAATTTCTCAATTTTCTTCTTTTTCTCATTCATAAATATTTTAAATACCTATATATATATATATATATATATATATATATATAAATATATACACATATATATCTATCAATACAAAACTAGTATATTTAGTTTTCACTGAACACTGATATAAACTAGGGAACTAGGATGCTGGCATCTCTTAAAGGATTATAGAGCCCTGACTCAATTCTATATATGGTAGCATGGCACACGGATGTTAAATGACGATAATAATAATGATTCATACACACATCTGGATTTACAAAGAAGAGAAATAAGCACTCAATACAAGGAAAATTCATTCATTCATTTGATGGCAGAAAAGGCTTTAATGTTGCTATTCTGATTTTCCCCATTTCCATTCTTTCCCACAGTTAGTGAAGAACAAAAAATGGAGACAGAGTGAAGCCTCTTCTTTGAACAGAAGATTGTGTGGGGCTAGGAAGTCAGAAAATGGGAACCACAATGTTATATTTATAAGATAGTGTGAATATTCACACCTGGTATGAAAATAGACAGGTGTGTGAAGTAGTACATAAACAGGTAAACAAAGGTATATAAAGGCATAGAAAAATGTGTCTAGTTTACACACACACACACACACTCTCTCTCAAGTCATGTATGCATATCTGTATGTATGTTTTGTTTTTCTCTTTATAATTTAAAGTTAACTTTGACTGGCCACCTGCTTGATTGTAAAAGAAAGCATCTCATTTTGTTCATCATCTCTCAAATCCAAAGAAGGTCTTAACAGATTTTTATTGTCCCAAGCATCATGGTCATTTGTAATGTATAAATTAACCAACGTGTTGTATTCTCTCCCCAGGAACGAAAGTTCGCCCATACTTTACTCCAGGCATGTTAGTATGCTTTACATATTTGTATGTGTGTTTATGTATGTATGCCTATTTGTATCATTTATTCCTTCTCAAGCCATGCCTGGCTCATAAGGGCCGGTTTCCCAGTTTCCTGGGCATATAGGTTCCCCACCTGGACAGGACGCCGGTCCGTCGCAGGTGAGCTGCAAGATGCAGGAGGAAAGAGTGAGAGAAAGGTGTGGCAAAAGAGTCAGCAGAGGTTCGCCATTACCTTCTGCCAGAGCCACGTGGAGATTAGGTGTTTCGCTCATAAACACACACATTGCCCAGTCTGAGATTAGAACCCGCAATCTGTCGACCACGAGTCCGCTGCTCTAACCATAAGGCCATGTGCCTCCACGTGCCTATTTGTATGCACGTGAGTGTATGTTGATATGTATGCATGTATGAATGTATATTTGTATATGCTGTAACTGGCCAGCATTATGTGAAATGTTTTTATCAATATCTTCAATTTATGTCCTTGGATGCTTTAAGTGGGGTTCTTTTAGCCAAGGCTCCAGTTTCCCCTCTCTATCTAAGTTATTCTTGTATCATTGACCTTCGAATGTTCAGGCTGGCCATCACTCATCACTCACAACAGTGTGAGACATTCTTCAAAGGCCAGAAGGTCAATGTCATTGCCACCCTTTTCCCTAGACTTTTCTTTAAAAAATATATAGGCATAGGCATGGCTGTGTGGTAAGAAGCTTGCAGCTATCCAAGGGGTCAATAAACACCTGAAACAATTTCCAGCATTAAGGGTGCTTAATTATTATCAATATAGATGACAATTTTTATTGTTGTTTGTTAATTTCGTTAAGCTTTTATACTTTCGTTGCTCTCTCTTTTACTTGTTTCAGTCATTTGACTGTGGCCATGCTGGAGCACCACCTTTAGTCAAGCAAATCGAACCCAGGACTTATTCTTTGTAAGCCTAGTACTTATTCTATCGGTGTCTTTTGCCAAACCACTAAATTACAGGGATGTAAACACACCGACATCGGTTGTCAAGCAATGTTGGGGGTACAAACACAGACACACAAATGTATACACACACATACATATATACGACGGGATTCTTTCAGTTTCCATCTACCAAATCCACTCACAAGGCTTTGGTCAGCCCGAGGCTATAGTAGAAGACGCTTGCCCAAAATGCCATGCACTGGGACTGAACCTGGAACCATGTGGTTTGTAAGCAAGCTACTTACCACACAGCCACTCCTACACCTATCATTTTTAAATATTTCTTATCAAAAAGCAGTAACGACAAAAAAGAATGAAGGAATAATTGTTTTTAAATTAAGAAAGTTTTTATTAATTATCCTTTTAAGAAATTTACATGATAGGAAGGCGTGAGGGAGGGTGTGATAAGTTGTCAACGACCCTGAAGGGGTCAATGATATAAGAAGTTTATCAAATGTGTTCAGCCTTGCTGAAGTAATTAGAACATAGATGGAGGGAGATTATCATCATCATCATCATCGTCAGCAGTAGCATCATGTGTGCATGGAGGAAGGGAGAAAAAGATGAGGTGCTCACAACTGGAATGCCTTAGCTCTGCTCAATCATGGCTGACATGTGCCTAAGCAACAATGACAGCTGTCTCTTAACATTTACAGAAACCAAAATGCTTTGCTTTTTTCTCTATAAGATCCCAACTGTTGATCCCAACTGTTGTTTAACTTCAGCTCGGCCCCAAACAAGCAGACTGCAGACTTATGGTCAATGGTGTTCCAATCTGGAACCTCTTGTTTTTCTTTTAAGACAGCAGGACAGCAATTCATATCCAAGGCTGGTGGGGTGTCAGTTAAAAATTTGTTGAGGAGGCAGGCTTTTCAGACACCTGTGTTACCATGGGAAAATTCATTTTTAAATAAAAATGGTCCTAAACAGAGAAAAGTTGGGGATAGGGGGGGAAACCATAGCAGTAGAGTATGATATAAAGAATTTTTAGCTGTTTTATTTTGGCAGGGAGGCTGCTATTTCTTGTAGGTCAAGTGATCATATAGGGGCTCTCTTATTGACTTGACCTTAACTATTATACAGTCAAATGGTGCTTGAGAAGAATTACCTGACATTACTGCCAGGAATGTAACACAAATGGAAACCAAAGGCCCAGATATTTATACTGAAAGGGGCAGAAATGAAAACCTATTCAAAAGTTAAGTGATATTTATATAAAAAAATTTTAATGAAAAATGATATAATCATGCAGATGCCATGGTGGAATGGTTAGCACTCTAGATTTTGAACCCAGTAATCTGAGTTCAAATCTCAGTGAGACCTTAGTACTTTTTTAATAATATTAGAATAAATCCTCTATCAACAATCATCCAGGGGCATGCCCACCACTAAGGGGCTCACTGGATGACACTGCTCCCTTACTATTCAATGGTGCACCCTCAGATTTATTCCACTTTGGCATTATTACAAGTTAGTACCCACCCAAAATATTTAGAAGCGCCCCCCAGGCACCAAAGCCTGGCGACGGGCCTGACCAAGAAATTGAGCTGCGATACAGTAGCATCGTGTCAGCCAAGAACATTGGAACAAAGTTATTTTATCACGTCGGATTATTTTACCGAACCGCTAAGTTACGGAGACGTAACCAAACCAACATCGGTTATCAAGTAGTGATGGGAGCAAACACAAAGACGCACACACACACACACACACACACGACAGGCTTCCTTCGGTTTCTGTTTACCAAATTCTTTCACAAGGCTTTGGTCGGCCTGAGACTATAGTTGAAAACACTTGCCCAAGGTGCCACACAGTGGGATTGAACTCGAGACTGCATGGTTGGGAAACAAGCTTCTGAACCACAGTCACGCCTACGTCTATATGTTGCTACTTCTATTGTATGAAAACTTAACCTTTTCTACATAAAAGCCTAAAGCGCGAAAATAGACCAGATGTCATTGTCAAAAATGCGACAGAAATTTATTAAACAAATGACCCAGTCTTCAGTGAAATTTTAATAAATAAATAAATATATGTCACAATTTCTGCTCCATTTATAAACTTAGCATATTGTCATTTAAACATGTGACTTATTCTTTTTTTAATTTTATATTTTAAATAATAAATCAAAGTTCAAATTTCTCCTTATAACAAACATTACCAATGTTCAGTGGTGCACAAGTCTCTAATACAAACGAGATAGATAGATAGATAGAGAGAGAGAGAGATCAACAGGCACATACATACACACCTCTCTATATCTATGTGTACACATTTAGGTAAAACGAGAGTGGGGGGGGTCTCGACGTAGCTACACGATCTGCTAGAAATAACACCCTACGATTTAAAAAAAGAAGTTGGGAAAAGGACACATTATATAATGTAATCCTAGATACACTGCCTGGAAAAACAAAAGAATGATCACATATGTTATGTTTTTAATCACAGACCAGCTAGATCAAGGTTAAACGATGAGAACAACGACAACAATCGGTAATTTAGTGAGTGGCCGGTGAGGAGAGATCTTAAAAGACGATGTACACGAGGCTATACAATATCATGAATGTATACAGACTTGTTTTTTTAGTTGAATTAGACAAACAATGAAGAAAATAACAACTAGCATTGTGGGCTGTTCTGACAGGTCAGGTATTTATTTCTATGACCTAAAAATGTGGGTGTGTTTGGATGTTGAATGAAAACCGGATGGTCGGCTACTGGGTGCTGCGAGGAGATAAGATTCAGGAGCTGGCTGTCAAACTGTTAAGAAGTTATAAAAATGATCTAAATATCAATTTAGAGAGCGGGAAAGAGAGTGAATGTGTGCGTAGGAAATTGTTAGTTCTTATTGAAGTCAACAATGTTATGAACTCATTAAATAGATATTGTCTTAAAGCAAATATTTATAAAGGTAATCTTGGAGAATAGAGTCGGAAATTATCTAGTGCATCAAAAAACTATAATTTTTTCGGATCTGTGTTTTAAGTATCGTAGATTACGAAATTGGGGAGAAAGGAGAAGTGGATGAATTTTGATCCCCCCTCTTAGCGAACATTTTCAATTTTGACTTATTTTCGAAACTTTTTCGGATTTGTATTACGCATATTTTGAAAAATCATAAATCCTAGATGTTTAAAACATAAATCTGAATAAAATCATCAATAAATAGAGAAAACTGAAAATTTTCGGGGAAATGAGAGGTACTCCTCACCCCGCACACCTTTTTTTTCTGTTTGGAAAAGTTTTGAATACTCATTCTTTTGCATCTCAAACCAAAACCTGTGCGCAAATATTTTCTTAACAAACAACGTATAATTTCGTCTTGTCAACCGAGAGTGAAACTGGAGGTTTTCATGTTTTCTGTCCACAGAGAGATTATTAGCTTACAGCTGATAAAACCTTGTGGGTGAATTTGGTAGACGGAAACCGAAAGCGCGTTGTGTGTGTGTGTGTAATGTATGTATGTATATGAGTGCATGTTTGTTACATTTGCGTTTCTCCAAAAATAGTCCAACTAGAAGCAAGACATTGTTAACGTTTCCCTTGTCAACGAACCGTCCGTTAGCTTTGCGCCTTCGAAGACATGTGGAATAAGAGGGTGAGTGATGGTTAGCGACATGAAGGGCATCCCGCTGTAAAAACAATGCCTTAAGTAATATCTTCGTCAAAGCCAAACTAGCATAGAAAAAAAAGGTCATAAAAAGCCCTGTTTCTTTTACTGAGCCAACAAACAGCAAATCTCCTTCCATCACATCCTACCATCTTAAAGAACGATACAGTGGACAATATCTCACTAGGTACACTTACGTTTAGATAAAAACAAAACAGGACGGTTATGCCTAAGAACGATTTTTGCCAATAAATCTGCTCGATGTAGAACTGAGACAGTGATAAGCTTACAGCTTATTTATAATTCAACTGGTGATTAATTACAATTCGACTCTAATACGTCTGTGGTTAAATAAAATACGGCGAGATAGAATTAGCAAAAGTCATTGATAGAAATGTCAAATATTTTCTATATCAGTCACTTGAATATTTACGATACCAATTTAGTTATTAGTATTTGTAGTTGTGTATGCACAGCTATAAATATAAAATTAAAAAATCATTTTGGTCTTGTCAATGAATGGAAGAATAAGACTGAGTTTCATTTTTTATTCCATCAAATTTGTGTTTTTGATGTCTATAGCTGTGAGCATGTTTTGTGGTGTTGGTGTGGCTGTTGTTTGTGGTGGGTTTCGAAATGTTTTCGGGAGATGTATATCTCCCTGCTTTATTTGTGTTTGCATTTGGTTTGGTTGTTTTTCTGCTCTTTTTCCCCCTTCTTTTTCTGGCTACTTGCTATTCCTTACTGGTTTCGTCTTCCGACGAAATTTCCGAGGAATCAGAAGGTGGTAGGGGTATGTTGTCGGCTTCTATGTATGTCTGTGTAAGTGGTTAAAACTTGTCTCTTTGTGTGTGTGCTATTGGGACTAGCATTATCTTTTAAATGTGGCAATAATAAGGCTAACTGAAGAATTTAGTAACATTTTTGTTATCATATATCTAGTGAAAAGTTCTACGTTTATTTCAGTTGATTTTTTTAAATAAAGGTGGGGAAAACCTCCATTTATTACCATGTTTCTGTTGAAATAGACCACCTTTGTTTCAATCAATTTTGAAAATACTGAAGAATGTAAAATAAAAAAAGGTTTGTCATTATTAAGCTGGTGCTTGGGACATAAATTAACAGGAAATTTTCATGGGACAATTTAACTTGAATCACTTAAAAACAGGAATCTTGTATCACAGAATCAGAACCGGTTTCAGGTGGCTTAGTTCAGAAGGGATCTGATGTGCTTGCTAAAAACTGTGGACATCAATTGATCTAATATATATCGTCTTCTAAATGTTTCACGCTCTTGTCCCAGTTTGTATTTTTTTACATTTACATATATATATAATATATATATATATATATATATATTCTTTTACTTGTTTCAGTCATTTGGCAGTGACCATATATAAATATATATATCCCAAACAACACTTATTTTAGTGCTGTTGACACTGCCGGATTGAATAGTACTGCCCAGTGTCGAAACCATAATGATATCCGTGGGGCAGCTGATGATGGAAGTATGTTGGATTGTTGGTATGGCTGTTTTTATATATGTGGAAAAGTATTATAACACATCCTTTTGATATATATATATATATATAATTACTCCAAACACGAACAACAACGCGAGGACGTGGAACAAGTATAGTGTTATTGGACGCTCAGGAAAGGAAAGAATGGAGGATTTAACGTTTCGAGCGGAGCTCTTCGTCAGAAACATAGAAAAAGGAAAGGTCCAAGGAAGGGAAGACGGAGAAAGAAAATCGCCAACGATACACACGCGGCCACATATTGAACTGCAATACATTCCTTGCAACCGCAGCTAAATCCTTTCCCCGTTTTTTTTTTTTTTCAAGTCTAACACCAGGAGTTAAGGGACTGTTAAGGGTTAGCTAATGTCACTTGCAATAAATGAAACTTAGAAAATAAATTGAAAGGATTAAATCTCAAAGCCAGAAGATGGATAATAATACAGAGCTTCTACATGGTCGCCCAACTTGCTAGACACAGCAACCAAGTTTCCCTCGGTGTCACACTGCTGTTTTAAGAAAGGGAAAGCGGAACTGGATGATGTAGTCTAAGGCATCTTTCTTTAAAAAAATATAATAAAGAGAGTTAGAATGCCTTTGATTATATGCCGGTCCAGTGAGAGCTAACCTGGGGTTAAACATGGAAAAAAGTGATCACAAAAATCGTTCAAGTTCATACTATCACGACTCCCAAACATTTGTGTATGTGTCTGTGTGTGTACTAAATTATGTATGCTTGAGAGTGTGTGTTTGTGTATGTGTGCGTACACGAACTTAAGACACTAAAACACGAAATGCCAGACAAATACCCTGACACACATACACACGTGCACAAATCCCTCCCTATACACTCCTCTCTCTACAAAGACACAATAAGGTTTATATGGAGTGTCTGTGAGGCTATACAATTACAAGCTATGAAATTCGATATGTCTCACCATTCCCTTCTGAAGTCTTCATCGAATAAATATCTTTAACGGAAAAAGAAGACGGGGGACAGAGACTTCTCCATGTTTTAAATCAGATAAGAGAACATTATAGTTATAATTGTTTATCTTTAATATACTGTGAAGTTTATAAGAATGAAGCATAAAGCTGACATTCCGTTTTGAATTCACTGATTAAGTTAATTCTTATTCGCCACAAAGAATGAATTACCATACGGACGTGCGTGCGTGCGTACGTACATGTGTGTGTGTGTGTGCGCGCCAATAAATTCACACGTACGTACGTACGTATGCATGTGTGTGTGTGTGTGTGCGCGCACGCCAGCGTATGTATGTATGTATGTATGCATGAATTCACACGTACGTACGTATGTAGCGTATGTGTTATAATGATTCGTTACTGGTGGCCAAATGTTTCGCTAGTTGAATTTTTTAAACGAATGAAGTATTTAGTGCAAATAAAGTATATATTTTAATTTAATATAATTTCTATTACATATTGTAAAGCGTCACAAGGCGGCGAGCTGGCAGAAACGTTAGCGCGCCGGGCGAAATGTTTATCGATATTTCGTTTGCCGTTACGTTCTGAGTTCAAATTCCGCCGAAGTCGACTTTGCCTTTTATCCTTTCGGGGTCGATAAATAAAGAACCAGTTACGCACTGGGGTCGATGTGATCGACTTAATCCATTTGTCTGTCCTTGTTTATCCCCTCTATGTTTAGCCCCTTGTGGGCAATAAAGAAATAAGATATATTATATATTGTAAAGCGTCAGTGGGTTGAATACCTTGTTACGTGCTAAACACTTTACTATTCTAAGAACTATACAGGTTGGGAATTACCGAAATAAGCATAACTAACAACCAGATGTTGTTTAACGACAATTCATCCCTAACTGCACAAAGATTAGTCATGTATCTCACCAGATTGCATAGAGAAGAGTAAATGAAACTATATGATGTACTAGTTTCTTTTTTCTTTTCTTACTTTTTTTCAGGAGCCCCAGCGATAAGCGAGGTAGAAGGTCTTACAACCCGGAATCGGAACTTGTTTCGACATGGATTAAACAACTAACGATTTCTGATAAAAATTTTTAAAAATTATGAGCGATTAAATGAAGCTAAGATGTCCACATCCGTCTTAGGGGTACTCATGGCCTGAACGAAATTATGGACTGGTTTCGTGCGAAAATTGAAACCGGCTCGCTAGGTGTACACGTTCTAATCAGCGGTGTTCACCAGACCCTTTTGTTTAATAAATAATGATTTCTTGCGTTAGCCCAAAGTAACAAACAATTTGTGATCTTGACTAATGGTTAATTTATTGCCACTCGATGGTTGTCATCCAGAGAGGGGTTTTGAACTCAGATCGTAAAGAAAGAATTAAACCTTAAAAGATTTTTTAATCCAACACTTCACTGATTCTGCAATAACATCACCTTCCTGTATGGTAATAACAACAATAATAATAATTTCTGCCATAGGTATAAAGCCCCAAATATTTGGGGGAATATCAAATCGTCTGCAGTAGTTCTGGTTAAAAAAAAATTTTTTAAAGCGACTTTTTTCTTCTTCAAATGACCAACGATTCCTCTAAGAACATGTTCATAAAAGATTACTTTTTATTAACCTGCTAGGTTTGAAGAAGAGCTCATGTCCATGGCCTTTGCATCTCCACCGAAACTTTTGATTGATTCATGTCGATAATATCCCGCTTAAACTGGTGCATGTCAATACTTGCAGGAGAAGCATGAACAGAAAAAAGATTCCAAAGAATCTAGGTTCTGTTGTGCAAAGACTGGGGCAAATGTTTAATGCAGGCTGAGAACACAACACCAGTGATGGGAAGAACAGAGGCTAATATAGTAGTGGCGTAAAAGGCAGATGGATGATACTGCACGCTTGTGGACCAGAATGCTGGTGTGTATCTGTGATGTTATGTCAGTCGGTGGTCGAGTGGCTTTTACTCTGAATGCTGTCTAGTGTGTGTGTGTGTGTGTGTGTGTGTGTGTGTGAGCAGCTTAGTCCTAGAAGTGGGATCAATAATATTCAATTGTAGATCTTGTAATGTATCATTACGATTCCAAGGCCTAAAACTGCGTAATTTGAACCAAACCCGAATTCCAAACAGTACACAGAACACATTGCTCTCCCGTTTTTAACAACCAACACGTTTTTTTAAAAGAGAGGAATGAATTCATTCAAGTCAGCGACAGCTCTTGATTAAAACTTTTTCATTTCAATTCAAATTTCTCGTGTTCCGAAAAAGCAAAACCATGAACGTTACACGATCTCATACTTAATTTTCGAAAATTGTATAAAGTAGGACCTATTGTTAATTAACCCCACCTCAAAGTTGGTCTTGATCGAAAAGGCAGACCTATGATCAAAAACATTTCAGTTAAGTTTAGAACAAATAAATTGAAATATGAATGATGTCCTTTTTAAAAACAATAGGAGTTTAATTTGAGGGAGATTTGGCTGCTATTTCTAAGAGCAGAACTGTTGGTATTTTATCTCTCTTCGGGGCTGGCCGAGCAAACATTTAGTCAAAAATATTACGGAAATGATTGTCCCATCCCGTTTCCCTCTAAACAGTGCAACAAAAACTATATTATCCAAGGCTGGTGGTTTGTAACAGATTCAATGCCAACTTAAAGTCTCTATTTATAGTATGAGTTATGTTCAAAGATCGTCATTCAGCAAAGTGGTTTTGATATTCGATTAAAGTCGATTCACACCACTTAAACCGCTGGAGTGTGTTTACAGAAAATAAGAAAGCTATATCACAGGTACCTGATAAAATAAAAATTAAATACAGTCGCATTCCCTGTTTCGTTTGAGCCCCATTCCGAAGAATATGACGAAGACCAAACTATGAGACTCGCTACTTTTTTTATTTTATCGGCTCCGGCAAGAAGAAAGGTAAAGATGATTTCGGCAGGAAAGACACAATGGAATATTTAGTCTCATTTCTCTACGTTCTGTGGTGAAACGCCCCACGCTTCCAAAGTTCTATAATTCTTTCTAGTTTTGGCACAGGGTCAGCAATTTTGAGAGCAGTGGGCAGCCGATTACATCGACCCCCAAGTATTCAACTAGTACTTATTTTATAGACTCCGTAAATAGGAATGGTAAAGTTCGCCCTCGGCGGAATTTGAACTCGGAACGTGAAGAAACACCACTAAATATTTTCTCCGACGTACTAATAATTCTGCCAGCTCGCCGCCTTCCAAAGTTCTACAATATAAGCACATGTGTGTGTGTGTATACATTGAAATAGATAGATAGATAGATAGACAGATAGACAGATAAATAGATAGATATATAGATAGATAGATAGATAGATAGATAGATAGATAGATAGATAGATAGACCTACACGCGCGAGCATACACATACATGTGTGTATGTATTTAATATATCAATTTTTATTAATATTTTTAAAAACTTGCCTCTCCAATACATATATATGTAAATACATCAGATGTACACACACCCACATAAACAATCGAGGAAGGAGGCATGTAGTCGCTCGGCCTGCTAGAAATAACAGCTAAATCTTCAATTTACATCATGCTATCTTAAAAGGACACAGTAGATGTTATAGTCTAACTACAATGACCTAAACTAAAACAGGGTGATCACAGCTATAATGTCTTTGATCATAAGTTTTCTCAATCAAGGTTGACCAGGGCTAAAAAAAAAAAATACGCACACACACACACAAAGACAGCTGCTTGGCATGTCTAAATTAAAAACAAGAGAATCATTCCTGTCAGTTGCAGTGACCGGCTTGGAGTTTGGTTGCGAAGGAATGAAGAATAAATACAAAATATATTTTAAGAGGCTGATACAAAAACATACATCGATCGATATATATATATATATATATATAATATATATATATATATAGATAGATAGATAGATAGATAGATAGATAGATAGAGAGAGAGAGAGAGAGACAGACAGACAGACAGAGAGACAGACAGAGAGACAGACAGACAGAGATGTGGTTGTATATGTATGCGTGTGTGTGTGTATAGGTAGGTATATTTGTCAAAATACCAAGGAGATGAAAGCTTATTAAACCGCCGTACATTAAATATAGATTAAAAATTAATATGAATAACAACAGAAAGCATTGTTTATTTCGTGTGTGTGTGTGTGTGTGATAGGAGAGACAGACAGAGAGATGAATGGATGGATACATGGATAGATATTATACACAGGCACAGAGGGATGAACATATTTATTGATACTTACTTATTAGTGGCCGATGTAAGGTGAGCCAGACCCACCGAGTATCCAAAGTAAGTCTCAGTCTTGCCGCTGTAAACCCGAGCATGTTTTGTATCGATATTAAATGCAGAAAGCGGATAAAATAAATATAACAGTAAGATAGTTAACCAACACATGAATTGGTAATATGTTTTTTTAGGACTTAAATAAGAGAACCTGTTTAAAATGATCATATTATACGTGTGTGTGTGTGATCTTGTTTATAAATATATATAGTTGAATAATATAATTATAAGGAAGTGATTGTATTGTTTAGCGATCCGTTTCGTAGTAGCAAATATTTAAAGATTTAAAATGAATTAGTAGGGTCAGAAACAAAAATGAAGATCACAAATAACTTTCCGTCAGCCTGACTCAATCTGAAAACAACGACTGTTCAAAATCTCAGAATCTCTCTCACTCTCTCTCTTTCTCTTCCTCCCCTGTCTCTTCCTTTTTCTTTTTCTCCCTCCCTCTATTTCCTCTTTCTTTCTGTTCTAATACTCTCTATCTCTCTCTCTCCCTCTCGTCGTCCTGTTCTAATACGTTTCTCTCTATCTACTGTTGCAATGTTTCTTTCTCTTTTTTCTTTTTTAGTATGTTACTCTTTCTCTCTCGTTCTCTCTCGCTCTCTGTCACTCCTATATCACCTACTGCTTTTCTTTTTCATTCAGCCCGTCCTATAAGTGCGTGTATATATATATATATAAAAGAGTGTGTGTATAAATGCGTATATTTGTGTGTGTGTGTATGTGACCGTAACGCTAGAATGTGCTTATCTATTATGCGCCCTTCTCACTCAATCGCTCCTAAGTGTACGTCCTTGTTAAGTGTACTGGTCGCTTCATCACAAGCATATGTATGTGTTTTGCTGTATGTACACAGATAGGCCTGTCTTTCATTTAATGTGTTTGTGTATTCCTCTTCACCTACTTACTCACTTTCGTCCACTCCGAATAATCCTCATTCATTCTCACTTCTCTTTTTCTCTCACATTTTTATCCCTCTCGCCGTCTCTTTGTCTTTGTCTAATAATAATAAAAAACCACTATAATGTTAGTCAATTCATCTATTTATTTTCTCAGCTCTTACATACGGAAGGCTCCAGGACAGGATGATTAATTTTCCACTCTTAAATAACTAACTGACTTAATTGTCACAGTCAACAGGCTGCAGTTAACAAGAAAACAGTGGAGCTTTAAAACACATAGAAACGGGCGACGGTCGGGACGATTTTAGCACTTTAGCGGTCATGCCAGGAAGAGCAAGAATTAGAGATGATGGGGGTGAGAGGCGGTAG
The DNA here is from genome assembly GCF_006345805.1 of Octopus sinensis. Lineage (NCBI taxonomy): Eukaryota > Metazoa > Mollusca > Cephalopoda > Octopoda > Octopodidae > Octopus > Octopus sinensis. Next base: position 90,255,232 of record NC_043005.1, on the reverse strand, counting down.
TAAAACAACATTACATACTACAGCAGTAGCAGATTTTATTCTTATTTATTTACTATTATTCCAGCCCATTCACATGTTTTAATGATAGACTGGTTGGTCGGTTGGTCGGTTGGTTAGCTACCGCCATCCATTCATCCGTCCCATCCATCCATACATTCAGACACACATACATATACATACATTCAAGCATGCATGCATACATACACACATACAAAATAAAACAATCCAGGCGACTGGCAGTGGTCTGCGACGACAAAACTCGTGTTTGGAAAAAGCGACAGAAAGAGTACTGTGGAATTGGTGTGGGGCGTGGAGTATCCGACGTTTCGGATAAAGTCCTTCGTCTTGATTAATATGCTTAAGATGATATGAGAACGGAGGAAAGACAGGAAAGTTTTACATCCTTTCTGTTGTTTACCTTCTATTTTAACACCATGGAAGGAATCAGTCTAAAGTGCTGGACACTCCTCACTCCAGACAATTTCATGTGTGTGTGTGTGTGTGTGTGTGTGTATGACATGTGTATACACACATACATACACACACACACACACACACACACACACACACACACACACATATATATATATATATTATATATATATATATATATATATCTGTGAGTATGTGTGTGTGTATGTATAGGTGTGTAAGAGTTGAATATAGATTCGTCCTTTAATTGGAGGTTTCCAAAAGAGATTTCTAATGTTGATTCTTCATACTTTGCTGGGAGTTTACAGGCGTAAATTTGCGAAGATATGAAAGTAGTACTTGTATATAAATTATCCAATTGGGATGCATTTAGGCATTTATGGAACTTCATTCCATAAATGGTACGAGTTTCGCTTTTGGATACGTTGGGCTGGGCTGGACGGATGGATGGATGAACAAAGAGAGAGAGATAGATAGAGACAGAGAGGAGACAGACAGACAGACAGATAGATAGATAGATAGATAGATAGATAGATAGATAGATAGATAGATAGATAGACAGACAGACAGACAGACAAACAGATAGACAGATAGATAGATAGATAGATAGATAGATAGATAGATAGATAGATAGATAGACAGACAGACAGACAGACAGACAGATAGATAGATAGATAGATAGATAGATAGATAGATAGATAGATAGATAGATAAGTAGATAGACAGACAGACAGATAGACAGATAGATAGATAGATAGATAGATAGATAGATAGATAGATAGATAGATAGACAGACAGACAGACAGACAAACAGATAGACAGATAGATAGATAGATAGATAGATAGATAGATAGATAGATAGATAGATAGATAGATAGATAGATAGATAGATAGATAGATAGATACGCACGCACGCAATATATCACTTATTAAACGATTTGACAATCGCCGATTTCATTCAGAGATTATGTCCCCCCCACACACACACACACACACACACTCGTTGATGACACATTTCTGAATCTATTAACAAGTCTTTCACGCCGTCTGCCGACTGATTCAACGCCTTCCCCTTTCTCTCTACATCTAATTATCGCTGCCAATCCTTTGTACTCCGTACAGAATCCATTGACTTACTGCTGGTGTTGTTTAGCCTCAGGCCGCCACTAATCGAACAGACCTTTGACCAAAGGCATTCAAGCCAGAGCCATCCTGTCTTTTTCTTATGTGCAAGGAATATAGGACAATATTATCCATATCATATCCTTTTTTTTTTATGACGGTGGGATGTAGTTGGTAGGATATTTGGCTGTTATTTTCTAGCAGGTCGCGTGTACATATAGTAACTCCCTTCTGGCTTGAACCCTTTGAGAAGTGAGTATCGGCCGTCGATTAATAACTCCAACAGTAACTTCCTCCCACCTATTATTTTGATTTCTAAGGCGGCGAGCAGGCAAAATTGTTAGCACAGTGGACAAGCATTACTAAGCGGAATTTCATTCATTTTTACGTTCTGAATTCGAATTCCGTCGAGATCGACTCTGCCTTGAATCCCTTTTGAGATCGATGAAATAGATACCAGTTGAGCTCCTCCGCTTTCCCCAAATTTCGGGCCTAGTGCCTATGGCTGAAAGAGTTATTTTAGAGTTTCTACAGGGTCCCCGAAACTAAGTGTTAGGAAAGGAGAAAGGTATCCTCGAAGCGAAGTCCCGACCCGAATGCTTATAACAGAGTCGACTCCGCTAAAGGAACCCAAGATACCAGAAGGTGATGTCAACCATTTCCATGCTCAGAGGCTCAGGAACAGGAGATGCAAACGCACACCCGCTAATACTCTAATACTCTCTTTTACTGTTTCAGTCATTTGACTGCGGCCGTGCTGGAATACCGCCTTTAGTCGAGCAAATCGACCCCAGGACTTATTCTTTGTAAGCCTAGTAATTATTCTATCGGTCTCTTTTTCCGAACCGCTAAGTTACAGGGACGTAAACACACCAGCATCGGTTGTCAAGCGATATTGGGGGGATAGACACACACACACATACATATATATACATATATACGACGGGCTTCTTTCAGTTTCCGTCTACCAAATCCACTCACAAGGCTTTGGTTGGCCCGAGGCTATAGTAGAAGACACTTGCCCAAGGTGCCACGCAGTGGGACTGAAACCGGAGCCATGTGGTTGGTAAGCAAGCTACTTACCACACAGCCACTCCTGCGCCTACTGTTTTTTTTTTTTTGCCACTCCTGCGCCTAATGGGTTTTTTTTTTTTGCAGGGTGGTGAGGCCATGAAAACGCTTTGAACATCCTTCTGAAAAACTTAATCGCCAAAACGAACGATTGTAGAGACATTTCTGGACTGATTTGAAGCATTACTTTTCCATTATTAGGTTTATCTGACTTGATTGACGTACCATTATTATTAAACCTGTGTTTATTCCACTTTGCCTTTCATCCTTTCGGCGGTCGATAAATCAAGTACCAGTTGAATACTGGGTCGATCTAATCGACTATCCCCCTCCCCTCAGTTTCAGGCCTTATGCCTATTGTAGAATGGATTATTATACCTGTGTTTGTTTTGATATTAAGATTGAAGAAATCTACTTCGTTTGTAAAAAAAAAATGGACCTGGCTTTGAACCCTCTAAGTAAATTTCGTTCCCGCGCTAATATACTTACTCTGTGCTACGCAGGACATATTTCCCCGGCGTCCATGCATCATGTACGATACACATTCCCATTTTTTTAAAACCACCAGAGTAACTTAGTACTTATTTAAAAGAAGGCTTTATCTTACTCAGAACGTATGACAAAGTCTGAAAACAAAGATGGACGTTCATGACAAACTTATGAAAGGTGAAGGGTGAAACTGAGCGATGAATTAAGCCTACCACCTAAGTAAGCCAAGGCAAGGTTTGAACTCAGAACCCTTGAAGAGCCAGCAACAGATACCGCGTTGAATCCGATCTGACGTTTTTACTCTCCCGCTAATCTTCCTCTCTGGATTTTTTTTCTTTATTTCATCCTCAGTGGAAGAATGAAAGCAAAATTGACCTCGGCGGCATTGAAATCAAAGCATTGACCGTCGGAACAAATACCACAAAACATTCTGTCCGGCGCAGCTAATTCGCTTCACTAAATTTTGTTTACAAAACTTTCCAGAACTTAAATTGAAATCTGTTCGCATTTCCGTTATATAGTATTTTAAAAACATTTTTCAGTCATTTAAGACAGTTGCGGTTTGTGATTTCACAGAGATTTGGCTGCTTTTTCTAGCATGTTAAACAGTCGCATAGAGGGTCCCTCATCGGTTCATGAAATGCCGTAAATCCTCGAGTATAATCCGCACTTTTTCCCCAAAATTTAAAGGTCAAAATCCCTAGTGCGTACTATATACGAGGTTAAAAATGAAAATTATTTTCTAAGCAATGTCCGAGTCTCTATTTGCTTTCCGGTAAAGTTTATTCCGATGCATTTTGAGATATCAGACGCGAAAATACCTTAAGCTAAGCCTGAAAGCAATAAAGTCAAAAGAATCATCCATAACTTGCAGTAAGCAACATTTATTAAACATTATTACTGTTATTTTCTGCAAACAAAATGCACAAAAAAGCTACACGTTTGCATTTTGTTATATGTACAATAATAAAATAAAAAAGGACGTTACCGTATACATTTTTACAAACCAAGGATGTTATATAGACCTCCTTGACTCAAGTTAGAGAAGGGGTGCGTATTATACACAAGGTTTAGGTTTTTCAGAGGTACAGCCCCCTCAAAATCCCCTGCGTATTATACTCAAGGGCGGACTATACTCGAGAATTTACGGTAAGTAACCGATAAATTTTAACTAAACTATCTGATTGATGGTTAACGCAGTGCTTCTTTTTTACTTTTTTCTCCTACAATTAGATAACTTTTGATATAACTTCTCAAATTTCCACTGGATATCCAATTATAAATCATACCGAAATTTAAAATTAAATAAAATAAACAGATATAATTCATTACTGTTTAGTTAACCATTGATTTTTTGTTTTAATTTACAAAATTAAATAAACGTTTATAAGAAATATAGAGCACATGTTACTTTTTTGTTTTATCCAAAAAATTTTCTTATGAAGTCTTAATTTTTTTTTTTTGTTCTTCAGTTCGTTGGATTTACTAACTGGAAATCTTCATCACCACTTCTCCCTAAGCATCCCTCACTCCCATTTCCCCCTATACTCTTGCATCCTCTACCCACCCATTCTCCCTAGCTGGCAGAATCGTTAGTACGCCGGGCAAAATGATTAGAAGCCTTTCGTCTGCAGCTACGTCCTGAGTTCAAATTCCGCCGAGGTCGACTTTGCCTTTCATCCTTTCGGGGTCGATAAACTAAGTACCAGTTACACACTGGGGTTGATGTAATCGACTATACCCCTCCCCCAAATTTCAGGCCTTGTGCCTATAGTAGAAAGGATTATTCTATCACTTGTTCCACCAACACACCCAGGTACTCCCACCCACTTTTCTATAATTTGAGTAGCCATGTAGCTCCTCTTCAGCAAGAAATCTGCTCTGTTCTAGTTCCTTCTTTTAGACTTTACCCTCTCGTCTCCTAGTATAAAGCTGTTTCCCTTTCTACTGTAGCCTCACTCATTGAAAGGGATCTTAGTCTTATGAGCTGTATGGCAACCTCACTAGTGCTGGTGCCACAAAGAGGGCCCCCAAGAGTTCTTTGTAAGGTGGTTGATGTTGGGAAAGGGATCCAGTTTTAGAAACCATGTTAATGCAGACACTGGGGCACGGTGTAGACCTCAGACCCATTGTATCATCTCAAATTGTTCGACTTATGCCAGCATAGAAAATGGACAGAAAAAGATGATGATGATTTCAAGCCAAATAGCAAGATCTTTGATGGACTTGTAAGCAATGGTAAAGGCCTCTCAGAGTTTTAAAGAGCACCCCTAGTCCCTCAACTAGTTGTTCAACAGAGTTTTTTACTATTTTCCTTTTCTTCAGTATCATCAACCCTGACTTGGTGGGTTTAAAACTCATCTTTAACCAGCGGAAAAGTTCCTAAATTCTTGCAGCATCCACTTACATCCTGGGACCAATGTTGTCCAGATGGTAAGGTCATCCATAAATGTTCTTAAGAGGGATTGGAGTTGTATACCATACTTGGAAAGGGTGTCTTCTACTTTCCGCCTCAACTGACTCATTCGCCATGTTCTTGGTGAGGACAGAAGGAATAATAGGGATAGGCACAGGAGCGGCTATGTGGTAAGTAGCTTGCTTACCAACCACATGGTTCCGGGTTCAACCCCACTGCGTGACACCTTGGGCAAGTGTCTTCTACTATAGCCTCAGGCTGATCAAAGCCTTGTGAGTGGATTTGGTAGATGGAAACTGAAAGAAGCCTGTCATGTATATGTATATATGTGTGTGTTTGTGTGTCTGTGTTTGTCCCCTCCTCCCAACATCGCTTGACAACCAATGGTGGTGTGTTTACGTCCCTGTAACTTAGCGGTTCAGAAAAAGAGACCAATAGATTTGGTACTAGGCCTACATAGAATAAGTCCTGGGGTCGATTTGCTTGACTAAAGGTGGTGCTCCAGCATGGCCGCAGTCAAATGACTGAAACAAGTAAAAGAATGAAAGAGTAAAGTGTAATAGCATTGAGAAAGCATACTCCTCCTTTAATCCCAGAAGAAACTAATGATCAATCTCTTGATCATCAGTTGTTGTTGTTGTTGTTGCTGCTGCTTGTTTGTTTGTTTGTTGAGCGAAGCAGTCTTCGTCCCAGAGCAGTGGGAGAAGTCCGAAACGTGGTCCTTTGCTATTCGTAAGACCCGCAGAAGAGAAAGCAGGTCAACCTCCAACACCAAGAGTTGACGGATGGATGAATGCGCATCCAGGCTCAGCAGTTGTGTAGGAAGTCAGGGACAAGAAACAGGAAGAAAGAGTGAGAGAAAGTTGGAGTGAAAGAGTACAGCAGGGGTCGCCACCACCCCCTGCTGGAGCTTTGTGGAGCTTTTGGGTGTTTTCGCTCAATAAACACACACAACGCCTGGTCTGGGAATCGAAACCGCGATCCTCTGACCACAAGTCCGCTGCCCTAACCATTGGGCCATTGCTGCTGCTGGTGTTGTTGTTGTTGTTGTTGTTGTTCAAAAAGCACCCCTAGCATTTTTTTCTATCTTTATGTTCTGAATTCAAATGTTACCAAGGTTGACTTTGCCTTTCATCCTTTTGGGGGTTGATAAAATAAGTACCAGTTGAGTACTAGGGGGGATCGATGTAACCAACATATCCCTTCCTTGAAATTGCTGGCCTTGTGCCAAAATTTGAAACCAATAGTTCGCATAAAGCATAAACATTTGTATTTTAGTTCAAATTTTGTTGAATTTAACTTCAATTTCCACCTCTTATTGCTTCAGAATAAAGAAATAAACTGGGCAAAGTTCAATCAAAGTAACCTTGCAAATTGATAAAATGTAGCCAGAATTTTATTTGATACACAGTTGTTTTCCCCATCAGCTCTCATGTATTGGGTCGTCTGAGAAGTTCCTGCCGATTTTTAAAGGAAAGAAAAAGGTCAATAAATACTTGCCATTACATTTTTAATTAACCAAATATAAGCCATTTTGTTGCACAATGCGTCTCCATCTTTCCTTTAACTTGAAAATACCCTCTTCCCAGAATTGAGGTGCCTGGGAGGGTAAGTTGATAGGTAAGCTACTATAAAATTGGCACAAACTTTCCGGACAACCCAATATTTATTAACTTTAATGAATATCTTTCAAATGTGTACAAGTGTAGGTGTGTGGTTAAAAAGTTCTCTTCACATTTACATCATTTGGGATTCAACTCCACTGTATCTAGACAATAGTCTAAGGCAGTTTCTTAAGTATGCCTTAGACTATTGTCTAGATTTAAAGCCTTGCAAGTGAAATGTGGTTGCTGGGAACAGTTTTGGGTTGACGGGCTTAAATAATAGTTCCGTTTAACACCACCACTTACTCCAGGTGTGTGTATAATAAGGTCCACTTTGTTGCAAGAATCCAGGTCTCTAGCCTTAGGATAACTTGCTCCCCTTTTAGTAACCAGTCTCAAGCACCCTGATAAAGTCATAAGCACTAACTATCCTTTTAGAAGACTCTCTCTCCCCTTCTTCTCTCTCTGTCATCCACTTTCTGTTTCATATCTTCAGAGTAGCTAGCTGAACTAACACGCAACTCAGTCTGTTACTTCAGCAAAGTGATTACTGTTACTGATCGTGAGTGTTTCGATTTCCTTAATGAGGGAAAGTTATAGAAGAGTGGGGTTTTTTGAGCAATATATAAATACATAACAGTACATAAGATTATAACTAAATTCCTTCCCTAGGTATCTCTCTAGAATGAGTAACTCCCACTTAGTCAAGCTTACAAGATGATTTCAATTCCAAGCTGGAGCACTTTGACTGCACTTATTTCAGTAAATCTTTAAGAAAGGTCATAAACATTGCAGCATTCCTTCTCTTCCTTCTTCTTTCTAGATATTGTTTAAGCCCATGGTATTCTAACCATAACCATCTATCTTATCCTGGTTTAAGACATAGTGTATCTAGGACTACACTACTCAATGTAGTTTTTTTTAAAGACAATTCACCAAGGAGTGGCCGTGTGGTAAGTAGCTAGCTTACCAACCACATGGTTCCGGGTTCAGTCCCACTGTGTGGCACCTTGGGCAAGTGTCTTCTACTATAGCCTCAGGCTGACCAAAGCCTTGTGAGTGGATTTGGTAGACGGAGACTGAAAAGAAGCCCATTGTATATATGTATATATATATATATATATATATATATATCTGTGTGTGTGTGTGTGTATACATTTGTGCGTCTGTGTTTGTCTCCCCAACATCACTTGACAACCGATGCTGATGTGTTTACGTCCCCGTAACTTAGCGGTTCAGCGAAAGGAGACCGATAAAATAAGTACTAGGCTTACAAAGAATAAGTCCTGGGGTCGATTTGCTCGACTAAAGGTGGTGCTCCAGCATGGCCACAGTCAAATAACTGAAACAAGTAAAAGAGTAAAGAGAGTAAGTGTGAGACTTTGTAATCATAAAATTTATTCCAGTTCTGGTTTACATAAAGAGATCTGTTTTATTAGCGACCAGTTGCCAAGAGTACCAATATGCAAATTAGGCTATTCAGCATGGTGGTAGTCTAATTCATGATTGCTTTTTAAAATATCAGCTGATCTATGCTACTGATTTGGGAAGGAAACTAGGTGTGTTTTCCCTAAGGAGCAGTCAACAAACCATGAAACATTCAGTCAGGAAACTCCCTTGCTCTCTTGTTTCCTGTACATCAACAGCATGGAAACAATGTGTTTACATTCTTATTTAACTTACAGTGGGGCTCCATAATGTCTAAATTTATTTCAGTTCTTTACAAGACTGTAGAGGGTGATTTAAGGGAAATTTATTTTAAATTTTGTAATTTGTGAGTAATAGTTCTATTGGTTAAAGGTTTCTAACTGGACAAACAATCAATGGTTCACTGCCTTTCAGATGACGAGGAGCACAAGGAATTGTCTGTGCAGAATCAAGTAGAATAAATACCATAATGCATTATTGTTTGATGCACCAATCTGCTAGCAATTTCTTTCCATTATACATGTATTTCACCAATGCACCCATCCATCCATACATGTATGCATCAGTGCATGCAAGCATGCATCATTCTGTCTTTCTATTTGTTTCTCTATCATTCTATATATTGAGATGTCTTTCTGGCTATCTATGTATCTTCTGCCTTTCTCTGTATCCATTCATCTATCTTTCTCTGTCTGTCTATCTATCTATCTATCCATCCATCTATCTATCTATCTATCTATCTATCTATCTATCTATCTATCTATCTATCTATCTATCTATCTATCTATCTGTCTGCCTATCTATCTATCTATCTATCTGTCTGCCTATCTATCTATCTATCTGTCTGCCTATCTATCTATCTATCTATCTGTCTGCCTATCTATCTATCTGTCTGCCTATCTATCTATCTATCTATCTATCTGTCTGCCTATCTATCTATCTATCTATCTATATCTATCTATCTATCATCATCTTCATAATCATCTTTTAACCTCCGTTTTCCTTGCTAGCACGGGTTGGACCTACCTACCTATCTATCTATCTATCTATCTATCTGTCTGTCTGTCTGTCTGTCTGTTCATCCATCAATCTCTATCAATCCCTCTATCTGTCCATCTGTCTGTCCATGTACCTATCTGCTTATCTTTTATATCTCTTGCTATCTATGTATCTATCTCTATCCATCTATCTGTGATATTGTGCTTAGTCAATAAAACTACTTCTTGATCAGACAAGACCTCAATAGAATCATGCAGAGAATAAATACTGGGCCATACTGACTGATTGTTCCAAAACAATTGACTCAACATCAATTTGATATTGACTGGATTTTCACAAAAACAAAAATGCAGTAAAATAAATAACTCAAATAAGACAAACCCCTAAATTATTCACACCAGCTCCTCCTTTATATATTCTCTATTATATAAAATAAGCAGGAGCTAATGTCAACAGGAGTTTCATAGTTGACTAATAAATGTTGTCAGTGCCAGTAACTTAAACAAAAATACATACATACACACACATAATCATATATATATATATATATATATATATATATATATATATATATATACATTCACACATATGCCCAAATGTACACTTGTATAACACATGCCTATATGATGTGTGTGTGTGTGTTTATATTATATGTATATATATAGTATATATACATATATGTGTGGGTGTCCGTGCATATATACACGCTGACACACAGACACACATTTAAATCTAAATTTGCTCAAACGATCATGAGTGAAATTAAACAAATGATTTTTTTAAAGGAATAAAGGAGAGGCTGTCCCCTATTGTTTTCGCTGATATTGTATATTCAGGGATGTTATTATCTAAATCTCTCTTCTTTTATTCTAATGGCAGGGTCCTACTTTGTATAGGGTCACCTGTCATATTAAATGAACAGAGACCTTTATTTGTCATTATTTAGCCCCTAATGAACCCTGATTTAGCAGACTTGTGATTTTATTCCAGCCATGACTATCCTGTCTTTTCACATGTATCTCAAGGACTAATTTATTATCCAATTTGTGCTTCATTTTTTAAAACAGTAGAGTGTAATTTGAGGAAGATTTGGCTGTTATGTTTAGCAGTCATTCAACCTGCTAGAGATCATCCCTGGTTGAACAGATCCAAGATCAAACAAAATTCCAGCCACGACCATCCTGTCTTTCCATATGACTAAGGCTACCTTATTATTCAATGTGTCCTTCCTTTTTTGAAACACGTGTGTCCGATTTAAGAATATTTGGCTGCAATGTTTAGCCAATCAAAACACTGGGAGATTTTACTCTCGATATAGCTGACAAATGTCTTTCGTATCATAACTTGCCATCTTAAAAGGAGGAAGGACACACTGAATATAGTTTTTAGCTATCTTTCATCTGATCACCTGGGACTAAACAACCACCAGTACAAAGAGAGCCCTTTCATTGGTTCGTGGAAGAAACATTTGCAGATAATTGGGTTAAAGCAATGCACTCTGCAAGGTTGATGGTTGTCAGAAGCAGAGGTACCCTCAGCCAATACAACACTGGAATAATGTCTTCCTACCAAATTCTGAATCTAAATATGATCAGGATTGTTAATTATACAAAGATACTGTGTCTCCTTGACCAGTCATGTTTTTCACAGGAAACTAGAAATCATTGACACCACTCTTATGACAGTAACACTTACACCTGCCATATGATGTCACAAGGACACACACACACATGCAGGCACACATCCACAAATATATGTATGCACTCACACACACACACACACACTCTGTGGGTGGGAGAGTGGCAGAATTGTTGGTGCATTGGCTTTACAGTATATCTTCTGACTCTATTTCATTTTGTGATTTGGTTTGCAAGATTCTTCATATGAGTCCGTGTGTTGAAGCATATTCTGTTGTGTCTGGGGAGTCATTTTCTTTTTGTGCCTTATAACGTAACACACTCACCGGTAAAATTTCCACTTATTTCTTATTTTTATTTTCCTCAGAATCAAAACTATTGAAAAGGTTGCAAGACGCAATGGAAATTTTAGGAAAATAAAAATAAGAAAAAAGGGGAAATTTTACCGGTGAGTTTGTTACATTATAAGGCACAAAAAGAAAATGACTCTCCCCAAACACAACAGAATTCTGACTCTATATTCTGAATTCAAATTCTACCTGGCTGGAGAAGGCAACAGGACATCACTCCAGTGTTCTAGTGATGGTAGCCAAAGTTCCATTAATCTACTTAATGGTGGCAGAAAAGGGAACAGGCCCTTCCATATCATATAAAGAATGGTGGAGAAGGTTCATATGCACTGGACCTGCCCAAGAGCAGATTACCACTTGATTAGATACACACACTCACACACATATATATATATATATATATATATATATATATATATATTATATATATATATATTTTTATTTATGTATGTATGTATGTATATGTATGTATGTATATATATATATAATATATATATATATATATATATATATAATATATATATATATATGTATGTGTGTATATATATATATGTATGTGTGTATATATATATATGTATGTGTGTATATATATATATGTGTATATATATATATATATAACGGGAAGCTTTATGAAAATAGACAAAAGACGAAGGCAGGTTTACGGAAATAAACAAAAGACGAAGGCAGGTGGAATACAAACAAACAATTGTATTAGTATGGCGCTCAGGAAATATGATCGACCAGACCATCAGATGTTGCTACACATCGCTGGTCACAATGCACTTCACATTGTTTTAGCCTTAAATGACGCCACCCCGCTGGCTAAGCGAGCAGGCCAATATATATATATATATCATCATCATCATCATCGTTTAATGTCCGTTTTCCATGCTAGCATGGGTTGGACGGTTCAACTGGGGTCTCGGGAGCCTGAAGGCTGCACCAGGCCAGTCAGATCTGGCAGTGTTTCTACAGCTGGATGCCCTTCCTAACGCCAACTACTCCGAGAGTGTAGTGGGTGATTTTATGTGCCACCGACACAGGTGCCAGACGAGGCTGGCGAATGGCCACGCTCGGATGGTGTTTTTTATGTGCCACTGACACAGGTGCCAGACGAGGCTGGCAGACGGCCACGCTCGGATGGTGTTTTTTATGTGCCACCGACACAGGTGCCAGACGAGGCTGGCGAACGGCCACGCTTGGATGGTGTTTTTTTATGTGCCACCGACACAGGTGCCAGACGAGGCTGGCGAACGGCCACGATCAGATGATGTTTGTTATGTGCCCACAGCACGGAGGCCAGTCGGATGGTACCACAAAGATACAAATTCCATTGATGTTCATCTATTTTGATTTGGTTTGATTTTCACTTGCCTCAACAGGTCTTCACAAGTGTCACAAGAAGGAAGGTATGCACAGGTGGACTGACTATGTCCCAGGTAGGAGCCACGGGTTATGGCCTCACTAGTCTTGCCGGGTCTTCTCACGCACAGCATACTTCCATAGGTCTCGGTCTCTAGTCATTTCCTTGGTGAGACCTAAAGTTCGAAGGTCGTGCTTCACCACCTCGTCCCAGGTTTTCCTGGGTCTACTTCTTCCACAGGTTCCCTCAACTGCTAGGGTGTAGCACTTTTGCACACAACTATCTTCAGCCATTCTCGTCACATGACCATACCAGCGCAGCCGTCTCTCTTGCACACCACAACTGATGCTTCTTAGGTTCAACTTTTCTCTCAAGGTACTTACACTCTGTCGATTATGAACACTGACATTACACATCCATCGGAGCATACTGGCTTCATTTCTTGCGAGCTTACGCATATCCTCAGCAGTCACGGCCCATGTTTCACTACCATGTAGCATGGCTGTACGTACACATGCATCATACAGTCTGCCTTTTACTCTGAGCGAGAGGCCTTTTGTCACCAGCAGTGGTAAGAGCTCTCTAAACTTTGCCCAGGCTATTCTTACTCTAGCCGTTACACTTTCAGCACACCCACCCCCGCTCCTGACTTGGTCACCTAGGTAGCGGAAGCTATCAACTACTTCTAGTTTGTCTCCCTGGAACGTGGTAGAAGTTGGTCTCTGCACATTTCCAGTGTTTATTGCTCCTGAGCATCTGCCACAGACAAAAACTATTTTCCTAGTTAGCCTTCCTTTGACATTGCTGCACCTCTTATGTGTCCATAGCTTACACTTGGTGCACCTTATAGAGTTTCTACCTACACCTTTTTTACAGATCGAGCAGGGCCATCTACCTGAAGTCGTTTGTGATTGGTCCACCTTCCTACTTATTAGGACTTTGGTTTTGGCTAGGTTGATTCTAAGGCCCTTCGATTCTAATCCTTGTTTCCACACCTGAAACTTCTCCTCCACTTCTGATAGTGACTCAGCAATTAGAGCAAGGTCATCAGCATAGAGGAGCTCCCAGGGGCATCCTGTCTTGAATTCCTCCGTTATTGCCTGGAGGACTATGATAAATAGGAGGGGACTGAGGACTGAACCTTGGTGGACCCCAACCTCTACCCGGAATTCTTCACTATACTCGTTGCCAACCCTCACCTTACTAGCAGCGTCTCTGTACATGGCTCGCACAGCTCTCACTAACCATTCATCTATCCGTAGTTTTCTCATTGACCACCAGATAAGGGATCGGGGGACCCTGTCAAAGGCTTTCTCCATGTCAACAAAGCCAGGTACAGGGGCTTATCTTTGGCTAGGTATTTCTCCTGCAGCTGTCTTACCAGGAATATAGCATCAGTAGTACTTTTCCCTGGCACGAACCCAAACTGCATCTCATCTAAGCTAACTCTCTCTCTAATTAATTGGGCTATAACCCTCTCCGTAACCTTCATTACCTGATCCAGCAGCTTGATGCCCCTGTAGTTATTTGTATCTAGGGCGTCACCTTTACCTTTGTAGCAGTTGACTATTATGCTGCTACACCAGTCATTGGGTATGACTCCTTCGTGTATGACCTGGTTAACTATACGGGTGACTATGCTATAGCCGACACTACCAGATATTTTGAGCATCTCTGCAGTAATTCCTGATGGGCCTGGGGCTTTCCCTGTTTTCATGCTTGTAATTGCCTTAACTACTAAGGAACTGTTAACTCGGATTGCTGGTCCCTCTGTTGGGTCGACATTCGGCAGACTCTCTTTATCCCATTCATTTTCCTCATTCAGCAGCCTTTCATAGTGGCGTCTCCAAGCCTCTCTCTTTGCATCCTCATTTAGTGCAAGTGAACCGTCATCCTTGCGAACACATTTCTCTCCTACCACGTCACGATTCTCTCTCACACACTGTCTTGCAACACGAAATACCTCAAGTCTTTCATCCCCACGGCGCAGGACATTGGCAAATTTTTTCTTATCTGCTTCCCCTCTGGCTAGATAGACCTGTCTCCTAGCTTTCCTTCTGGCAGTCTGATACACTTCCCTGCTACCACCGTTCTTCCAGGCCTATATATATATATATATATGTATGTGTGTGTATATATAGCTTGATTGCCATTCTCTCTATTTTCTTTTATTCCTTTCTGTTGAAGAGCAAAGGCTCAAAACAAAAAATTTTCTCAGTTTCCCAAG
This sequence comes from Octopus sinensis, assembly GCF_006345805.1. Classification (NCBI taxonomy): domain Eukaryota; kingdom Metazoa; phylum Mollusca; class Cephalopoda; order Octopoda; family Octopodidae; genus Octopus; species Octopus sinensis. Next base: position 90,240,094 of record NC_043005.1, on the reverse strand, counting down.
TGTCAAACTAATACACTTGCTTGTTGTTCAATACACCTGTCTTCATCTTTTGTTTTTCTATAAATTTCACCTATATATATATATATATATATGTAGTTCAAATTTACAGAAAACAAAAGAAAAAGACAGGTGAGAGAACACAAGAAGCAGGTATATCATTTGCCCCTTGGGAAAAATGGAAAAGTTTCTGATGTTTTGAGCCTATGCCCTTCAACAGAAAGGATTGAAATGAAAAATGGAGAGAGAGAAAATGTGTAGGGACTAATAGCTCAACATGATGAAATGACTGGAAGAGGCTGAGTGAAAGGGAGATAATAACAGTGAGCTGGCTGAACTAGGGTGCACAAGTGTGTGTGTATATGTGAGAATGGTGTGTGTGAGTGTATGTGTATGAATGGAAAGATCACATGTGAATGTATGTGTGGGCGAGCTTAAAATTATGTGGGCCTGTGTGTACATGTGGGAGTTTGTGTGTGTGTGTATAAGTAATCTAGTGTGTGCATTTTGTGGAGTGATATGTATTTTGTGTATTTGTGCATGTGTTGTGGCAGACATGATAAATCAAGAGCTACCTTCCCAGCAGGCCACTATGATGGTTGAGTTCAGTTTCTGCTTGACTGTTTCATAACTGTATTTCTGTTGAAATAATCCATCATTGTTTCAATTAAGTTTGAAAATAATGAAGAATTTTGAAAAACAACTGTTTTCGTTATTAACCCTTTTGTTATTGTATTTCTGTTGAGATGCTCTGGGTTTCTTTCAATTAATTTTAAATATAACAAAGAATTTAGTAAAATAGCTTAGTTATCATTAAGCTAGTCTGAGGAACATAAATTGTGACTAAGGTTTGGTGGAAGATTTTAATTCAAAACTTATGAAAACAAGACATTTGTACTACAGAACCAGAGCAGGTTTCAGCCGGGTTTGTAACGAAAGGGTTAAGTAGTTGTTTGAAGATAATTAACACAGCATTTTGATGGAAGGTTTTAATTTAGATCACTTTAAAATAGAAAGCATGTACCATAGAACCAGGAACAGTCTCAGGTTGGTTGGTAGCAAAAAGCTTACACTGATTCCACTTCACTTACAGTGTTGGCGTTGTTTGGTCATGGGTTGCGTATGAATATCACATTTCTCATTTCATTCTCTCTTAAAATACATTCATATCAGTTTTATGTTCAAATCCTTCTGTTGCTACTTCAACTTTTAGGCATTCAACACAGCTGCTAGAGTAGTAGTAGTAGTAGTAATAATAATGGTTTCAAATTTTGACACAAGGCCAGCAATTTGATGGGGGGGGGATAAGTTAATTACATCAACCCCAGGGCTCAACTAGTACTTGTTTTATTGACCCTGAAAGGACAAAAGGCAAAGTTGACCTTGGCAGAATTTGAACACAGGTACAAAGACAGATGAAATGTCAGTAAGCGTTTTGCCCAGTTAAGTAATGATTCTGTCAACTTGCCACCTGAATAGCACTAACAACAACAACAACAATAATCCTTTCTACTATAGGTATAAGGCCTGAAATTTGTGGGGAGGGTTTAAGTCGATTAACTGGTACTTATTTCTTTAACCCTGAAAGGATGAAAGGCAAAGTCAGCCTCAGCAGAATTTGAACTCTGAACATAAAGAGCTGGAAGAAATGACACTAAACACTTTTTCTGATGCAATTACGATTCTGCAGGTTCATCACCTTAGAAAATACCAGTTAACTTATGACAAACATATTTCACTAAATTCTTCAATATTTTCACAAACTTTCTGTTTTAAAGTAATCCAAATCAGAACCTTCCATCTCAAACCAATACTTCATATTAATTAATATTCCAGACACCAGTCTAATAATGACAAAATTATTTAACTAAATTCTTCACTATTTCACAAAAATCAATTGAAACAAAAGCAGTGTCTTTGACAGAAATCTGAGACCCCCTTCGGTCACGACTCAGACCATGGGATTGCACCTAGAAAGTTACTCTCCCAGGCACAAGTCCGGGCAAGGTTGTTTATGGAAGACCAGCAGTCACCCATGCATACCAGCCTCTTCTCTCCACACCACTGACCTTATTATCCAAGGGAAAGGCAAAGGCCAATACAGCTTGGCACCAATGACGTTGCAACTCATTTCTACAGCTGAGTGAACTGGAGCAACGTGAAATAAAGTGTCTTGCTCAAGAACACAGCACACAGCCCAGTCTGGGATTCAAACTCACAACCTCACGATCGTGAGCTCGATGCTCTAACCACTGAGCCATGCGCCTTGACAGAAATATGATTTTTAAAAAGTGGCTAAACTGTATAAAGTTATATTCATGTGCCTAAAATAAAAAGATATCAACATATTTTTATTCTACAGATACACATGTAAACATAACACAACACATTTTACACAATGGGCTTCTTTCAGTTTCTGTCTACCAAATCCACTCACAAGGATTTGATCAACTCAAGGCTATAGTAGAAGACACTTGCTCATGGTGCCACACTGTGGAAGAGAACCTAAAACCACATGATCGGACAGCAAATGTCTTAACCACACAGCCATGCTTGCAGCTATGTTAATCAATAATTTACTGAGTGGTTAATTATGCGATTATTAACACACATCATTATGGTAGTTTCATGTAAAGAGCATTCACAATGGTGCCACATATAAAGCACCTGTGCTTGGTGCCATGAATAAAGCGCCCACACTGGCACCACATAAAATGCACCCATGCTGGCACTATGTAAACTGTGTCCGTGCTAGTGTCACTTAGAAGCACCCAGGCTG
>NC_043005.1:90224818-90232318 GCF_006345805.1 Octopus sinensis | reverse complement strand
TGAGTCAAAATTTTTCAAAAGACTGATTACACAGGATGAAACCTGGGTCCATCACGATGATCCAGAGATCAAAGCCCAGTCAATGCAGTGGAAGCACCGTGACTCACCCCCTCCAAAGAAGGCAAGGGTGCAACCCTCCGCTGGCAAGGTCATGCTCACAGTCTTCTGGGACCAGGACGGAGTAGTGATGACAGATTTCCTGGCAAAGGGTACCACAATTGCAGGAGCCTATTATGCTTCACTTTTGAGGAAATTAAGAGAAGTTATCAAAATCAAGAAGCGGGGCAAGATCAGCAAAGACATCCTCCTCCTGCAGGACAACGCTCCGGTCCAAAACTCGCTTGTCGCCAGATCAGAAGCACAGGCGTTATGGCTATGAACTCCTCCCCATCCCCCTACTTTCCTGACCTTGCACCCTCTGATTTTCACCTCTTCCCAGTCATGAAGTTGTTTTTGAAAGGAAAGCGTTTCCCAGATGATGCAGCCTTGATTTCTGAAGTCACGTTCAGGTTGGAGGACCAAGCTAGGGTCTTCTACAAAAACGGTATATATATATGCACACACATATATATATATGCACACACACACATCATATAGTAATTTTAAATATAGTAATATTATATATTAAATTATATTCTATACACATACGCACACACACTCATATATACACAGCGCACACACATATTGCATGGTTGTGAAGCAGGGACGTTCAATGCAGATGAGTGAAAGCAGGAGAGAAATGAAACTAGCGTGATGTACTGAAAGTGTAGTATTTATGAGAGTAGTTGTGTCTGTGAATGAGAAAATCCAAATGAATTGAGAGTGAACCTGGATGTGAGGAGATTCAGTGCACAAAACAAGAACAACACCGATAGGGGTCACGGGATGCATATGGCAGGTGACAGTGATGTAAGTGGAATGAATCTGTGGATGAGGAAGATCTAGGAAGGACATGAGAAGATCTGTTGAAGACTTGGTTACAGGATGAGTTTGGATATCAGGAAACGGATTGCTTTCAAAAGGAGAGCAATGAGTGGAAAGATGCTGTGACAGAGTAGACAGACCTGTCAAACCCATACAAAAATATTAAGACAGATGGGGGAAATGATGAGATATATACATCATCATCATCATCATCATCGTTTAACGTCCGTTTTCCGTGCTAGCACGGTTTGGATGGTTCAACCGGGGTCTGGGAAGCCAGGAGGCTGCACCAGGCTCCAGTCTGATCTGGCAGAGTTTCTACAGCTGGATGCCCTTCCTAATGCCAACCACTCCGTGAGTGTAGTGGGTGCTTTTTACGTGCCACCAGCACAGGTGCCAGGGGAGGCTGGCAGTGGCCACGATCGATTGGTGCTTTTTACGTGCCACCAGCACAGGTATCACAACTACAATTTCCATTTGATATTTATTTTGATGTTGATGGTGGATAATATGCTTTCATATATACGAAAATCATTTATTCATCAAAATGTATCCTAACGTATTCTATTGTCTGTTGCCATCTGTGCCAGAAGCTCAATTCCACAATTGAACTCTTTGGCAGTTTGAGAAAGAAAAACTCCCTGCACTTATGTTCATCTTCATTCACATTGTTGGACCCCTGCCTGTGTAGGAAATGAGCTATGGCTCAGAAAAGGTGGTAATCTGATGGTGCAAGGGCTGAACTGTAGGCAGGGTGAGGGCAGCACTTCCAGCCCCTCAAGTTTGCACTTAGCCATATTGCCAGTGTGTACTGGGGCACATACATGCTGTAAGAGGGTGTGTTTTTGATGAGGTCGAAATCAAATGCAAGGAGCTTTTTTGCCTCTAAACCAGCCAAATGGCATAAGCATTGAATTTAGATTCTGGCACACGCTGATGGCAGAGGACAACGGAATACAATAGGATATATTCTGATGAATAAATGCTTTCCATATGTAATTTGTATGAGCTATTAATTAAAGCTTGAATTATGAAAAAACTTAACTTAACCTAGTATATATGTGTTTGTATGCATGTATGTATGTATATATATATATCAAAGGACAAGGTGGGAGAGAAGACAGATTAGTTTATCATCCTCTTAGTCCAGCCAATACATATTCAAAATGGGAATACAATCAAATATTGAACTTTGATATTTGTTCAATATATTGAGCCCTTTCATGTTATTTCGTGAAAAGAGTGTAACTCTTTTATTATTTTATATATATATATAATATATATATATATATATATATATATATGTCTGTGTATGTATGTATATGTGTATTTGTGTGTGTATATATGTATATATATATATATATATATATATATATCTCTTATTATAAAAGGCAGATTTTATCTGCCTCCCTTTGGGAGTTATACAAATCTACAATATAGGATTTCTTCAATTACAATTTACCTTCCATTTTTAAGAGTACAATGCATCGTGTCATGCCAGGTCCAGTTTTTAAAATTTAAACTCCAATTAAGCAAAATTTACAGAAAACTCACATTCTGGTGTGTGTGTCAAATGCTTTTCTTAGTCTGGTTTACACCACACGCAAACGCACACACACAGTGGGCAACGAATAAAGTGAAACTAGATGTAATATTTGTTTCTCTCTATCACGCTGATAGATACATGAGTAAAATGTATGGGAAGCTAACACATAAGTGTGAGTGAAAATGTTCTTGGAAGAGAGTAAATAGCCAGAGATAGTGATTTGAGGAAGACTTTACATTAAATAACCGTACTGGCTTGTGTTAGTAATAAAGTAAACATACACTCATACATACATACGTACATACATACATACATACATACATACATACACACACACACACACATACATACATACATACATACACACACACATACATACACACATACATACATACATACATATACATACATACATATACATACATACATACACACACACACACACATACACACACACACACAGTATTGAAGCTTGAGAACAATCAGATACATTTGCAACACATCTGTTGAAAATATTATTGTTCACACACATACATATACATATATACATACATACAGACAGACAGATAGACACACACACACACACACATGATCCAGCATGGCCACAACCTCAAGGCTGAAACATATAAAAGAATAACAGAATATAAATGTGTGCATGTGTGTGAGAGAGAGAGTGTGTGTGTATATGTATGTATGTATGTATGTATGTATGTATATATATATATAATAATGCGGTTTTTTCAACAGCTTGAACTAAAAGTCAGAGGGGAATGGGATAAACTACTTATATTAACTTGCTATAAAAGCAGGTAGTAATTTTATCTTGTCCTTATTCATAGTGCAAGTTTTGAAGAGTGCATTTCGATTTTAACAGCTATTTTTTTCAAAGCTATATTGGAACAGCCTAGAAGACGAGCCTCATCCTGAAAGATCTGCAGAACTCGACAAGGACATGCTGAAAACCCTGGTCGAACAAAATCTCATCGTAACTGTTGTGGAACTAGCAGAGAAGCTTGGATTTGGTCATTCAACCATTCATTGAGACCTGTGTGCTATCGGAAAAGTCAGCAAATTGGGTCAATGGGTTCCTCACGAACTTTCCGAGTCTAATTGCATGCAGAGAGTGAATGTATGCTTTTCTTTGCTGTCACATCTCACCACTACTGCGCTATGTATATCTATATATATATAAAACTGTAGTTGTGTGAGTGTCTGTCCCCTTCGATTTAGATTCCTAACTACTCCCACATTTTGCGGTGCAGTTTAACCAAATTCGGGTAGCTTATAGTCGTGATTCATATCGAGCCCGTCTGAGTATTAGCGCGCGTCTACGATGAGTCTACGATTTTAAAAATAATTTAACATCATTTTTTATTCCATTTTAATGCATAATTTTTCGTGTGTCGATGGCGGCGGAGTTGGCATCCACGCTCACACTGCACCTGTGGGGAAGGGAGTGCAAGGAAATCAACGTCGTAATGCGTTGTCAAGGAGACCAGCGTTCTTTTAGAACAACGACTTCATGGCTTGAAGACACCAAAACAGAAATGGCTAAGAAAGCGTCTACATGAGTCTACGATTTAAAAAAAAATTTACCATCGTTTTTTTTCCATTTTAATGCATTTTTTCGCTATTATATAAGGGAAGTAACTCTCTAAAAATGTCTACGATGAGTCAACGATTTTTCAAAAAATTTACCATCATATTTTTTCCATTTTTAATGCATTTTTTGCTATTTTTTGGCTATAACTCTCTCAAAATGCTTATATAGTTATTTCCCTTACAAACCCGAGCAACGCCGGGCGATACTGCTAGTCTTATTATAAAAGGCAGATTTTATCTGCCTCCCTTTGTATCTTATAGAAATCTACAATATAGGATTTCTTCAATTACAATTTACCTAGCATTTTTAAGAGTAGAATGCATCGGGTCATGCCAGGTCCAGTTTTTAACATTTAAACTCCAATTAAGCAAAATTTACAGAAAACTAACATTCTGGTGTGTATGTCAAATGCTTTTCTTAGTCTGGTTTACAGCACACGCAAACGCACACACACACAGTGTGCTACGAATAAAGTGAAAGTAATTCAGTGTGTTGACAGGTAGACAATAGAATGCGGTGATGATGGCGATGTAATATTTGTTTCTGTCTATGACGCTGATAGATACATGAGTAAAATGTATGGGAAGCTAAGACATAAGAGTGAGTGAAAATGTTCTTGGAAGAGAGTAAATAGCAAGAGAGAGTGATTTGAGGAAGACTTTACATTAAATAACCGTAGTGGCTTGTGTTAGTAATAAAGTAAACATACACTCATACATACATACATACATACATACATAACACACATACACACACACATACATACATACACACACACACATACATACATACACACATACATACATACATACATATACATACATACATATATATACATACATACACACACACACATACACACACACACAGTATTGAAGCTTGAGAACAATCAGATACATTTGCAACACATCTGTTGAAAATATTATTGTTCACACACATACATATACATATATACATACAGACAGACAGACAGATAGACACACACACACATGATCCAGCATGGCCACAACCTCAAGGCTGAAACATATAAAAGAATAACAGAATATAAATGTGTGCATGTGTGTGAGAGAGAGAGTGTGTGTGTATATGTATGTATGTATGTATGTATGTATATATATATAATAATGCGGTTTTTTCAACAGCTTGAACTAAATGTCAGAGGGGAATGGGATAAACTACTTATATTAACTTGCTATAAAAGCAGGTAGTAATTTTATCTTGTCCTTATTCATAGTGCAAGTTTTGAAGAGTGCATTTCGATTTTAACAGCTATTTTTTTCAAAGCTATGTTGGAAGTAACAAAGGAGCATATTTGGCATATTTTGCTTTATGAGTTCAATAAAGACAACAACGCAACGGAAAGTACAAGAAATATTAATGCAGTATATGGGGATTGGACAATAAGCGTAAAGCAGTGTCAATGGTGGTTCCAGAAATTCCGAGCCATAAACTACAGCCTAGAAGATGAGCCTCATCCTGAAAGATCTGCAGAACTCGACAAGGACATCCTGAAAACCCTGGTGGAACAAAATCTCATCGTAACTGTTGAGGAACTAGCAAAGAAGCTTGGATTTGGTCATTCAACCATTCATTGAGACCTGTGTGCTATCGGAAAAGTCAGCAAATTGGGTCAATGGGTTCCTCACGAACTTTCCGAGTCTAATTGCATGCAGAGAGTGAATGTATGCTTTTCTTTGCTGTCACATCTCACCACTACTGTGCTATGTATATCTATATATATAAAACTGTAGTTGTGTGAGTGTCTGTCCCCTTCGATTTAGGTTCATAACTACTCCCACATTTTGCGGTGCAGTTTAACCAAATTCGGGTAGCTTATAGTCGTGATTCATATCGAGCCCGTCTGAGTATTAGCGCGCGTCTATGATGAGTCTACGATTTTAAAAATAATTTAACATCATTTTTTATTCCATTTTAATGCATAATTTTTCGTGTGTCGATGGCGGCGGAGTTGGCGTCCATGCTTACACCTGCACCTGTGGGGAAGGGAGTGTAAGGAAATCAACGTCGTAATGCGTTGTCAAGGAGACCAGCGTTCTTTTAGAACAACGACTTCATGGCTTGAAGACACCAAAACAGAAATGGCTAAGAAAGCGTCTACATGAGTCTACGATTTAAAAAAAAATTTACCATCGTTTTTTTTCCATTTTAATGCATTTTTTCGCTATTATATAAGGGAAGTAACTCTCTAAAAATGTCTACGATGAGTCAACGATTTTAAAAAAAATTTACCATCATATTTTTTCCATTTTTAATACATTTTTTGCTATTTTTTGGCTATAACTCTCTAAAAATGCTTATATAGTTATTTCCCTTACAAACCCGAGCAACGCCGGGCGATACTGCTAGTATATATATATATATAGGGTAAAAAATTATTAATTTATAATTATTAAATTTCACCAAGTAGTTTCAGTATGAAAAGGAACCATATTCGGTAAAAACTTATACAAGAAGTTTTATATACAATTATAACAATAATTAAGGGTTTAGCAACGAGTTGTTTAACCACATACTGAAAAATTTGGAAATAGCAGCCAAAAGACTGTTATTTCTTTTCGCTACAAAATATGACTCCACAGATAACCTTCTCTGTAACTCACACAGGCAAAAAAGAAGGAAAATAATGAAATCAAACAGTCTTCGGTTAATTATGGACGCGTTTCTGTATTAGAGTTATAAAACTCATTTCCTTATCAACATAATATTCGATAGTTATAAATTAAAAAATGCTAGAAAACTTACCCTTTGCATTATAAATATAGTTTATAGATTAGAAACAGGTATTCTCTGCATAGAATACACTTCGTAGTGCTCAAGAGATTATAACTTGAGCAGGCAGAGGAGTAGAACTTCGGTTCAAATTCTTTAAGTCCTGATATCATTTCTATTCTGTTTAAGTCAGACGTTTTTATATGTATACATATCATTGCTAGTATGTTAAACTGTTGTATGTCCAAATTTGGCCAAATGCATTTTTTTCAATACTTATCTTTGCCTGCAATAGCTGGTTATTTTGGTCAAACTATTGTATCTCCAGCTGCTTCAGATGCCAAGATATCAAAAATTGTCAAAGTGTAGTACAATGGTTTTGCTATGGAATGGTGAAACTATTTTATCGTTTTCTGAAAAAGCAACATTTTGGACTTACGACACTTTTGCATAATAGCAACAATATGTATATTTTTTATATTGAATGCATTTAATATTTTTTGTATATTAACTTGCCTAAGTTGCTTGTCCTTATATTTATTCTTATGACCATACCCAGCCATAAGCTGTCAACTCACTCTTATCCTTTATTCAAAATAGACACAGTTTTCTAGTCTCAGATTTAGTAGTTGATAAAGGGATAAATGAATTAGAAATGACTTACAACCCTTACAACCCTATGACCCCACTGTGCTAC
>NC_043005.1:90079818-90219818 GCF_006345805.1 Octopus sinensis | reverse complement strand
AGTACCAGTAATGATAAGGCTGTTGACTGGGAGAACACAAACATGATTTAAACAGTTCTTTTCATTAAAAAATAATTAAGCATGTCTTTATTTCAATAAAATTTTTGGTTTTGTTAAACGAAGTTAAGGCAAAAAAAAAACTTCTTGAGAAACCAAATAGTCTTTCCTTCCTTCATGCCAAGTTTGAAGAAAATATCTCTTTTGCATCTTACTTTTTTGGTCTCTTAAATATGCTGCATTTTGTGGTATTATTTCAAGCCAGCCAGCTTTTTTTGCACAAACTGCATGTGCATTTTTCTCACATACGCATAGTATCAGTCGCAACAACTGATGTATTTGCACATACAAATGCACGTTCCCACGGCTTTATCGATCACATTCTCACCTGGAATCGATTTTTGTAATTTTTCGAAGACTTATACATGCTTAGATACCGTCAGTATCTACATATCAAATTTGAGCGCAATCGGATGGAGGATGCACAAGACCCTAGAAGACACACACACAGACAGACAGAATGGATTTTATATAATATATATATATATATGATTGATTGATTGATTGATTGATTCTAGTTTCAGCTTATGAGCTGTGGCCATGCTGGGGCACCGCCATTTAGTGTTGCTACTTGGTTTCACTTCATGGAGGCTTTCTAGCAACTGCTATTTGGTGCATGAGAGAGTTCGATGCAGCTGCCCTCATCTGCCCCTCCTGCCGTGAAGTTGGTTCATCTGGGACACCTGACAGGAAGAGATCCAGCTTCATTTTAAAGACATCTGTATCCACCCCATGCAGGTCTCTCAGGTCTTCGGGAGGATATTGAAGAGCTGTGGGCCTCGGAAGCCCAGGCTATCACAGAATCTTGTCCTACATCTTGATGGCAAGTTTGGAGTCCTAGGCACCACGCAGTGGCGCCCAGTTCTGGCATTTGCGTAACTCTCGATGCCAAAGTTCAGGACACTTCCCTCCAGGATCTTCCAGATGTATATTATGGCATATCTTTCCCGCCTACGCTCCAGGGAATATAATTTTAATCTCTTGAGTCTTTCCCAGTAGCTTACATTCTGCATAGAGGCTATCTTCTTTGTGTAGCTTCGTTGGATCGCCTCAAGTTCTGTGATCAACTTGACACTGGATGGTGACCATAGCTGAGAGCAATAGTCAAAGTGGCTTAGGACAAGTGTCTTCCAGAGGACCATCATGGTTTCTTGTTCTCTTGTTCTAAAGGTTCTAAGAATCCAGCCAGCCAGCCGTCTACATTTCATTGTCAGTTTAGCAACATGTACATGAAAGGTCGCGTCATCACTCATGTGAATACCCAGGTCATGCACTGATTGTGCCTCTGGGATTGCAATCCCTCCCGGTCCAGTGTATTCATTGGGTATTGCATTCAGTTTTGCATGCTGATAGTATAAAGCTTGAAACTTTCCAGCATTGAACTGCATGCTATTCTTTTCAGCCCACTTGTATATTTCGTCCAGCTCACATTGCAGGTGTTTAGTGTCCTCAGGGTTCTGTATTGCCTGTGAAACTTTTGTATCATCTGCATAACTTGTGATCGTGGCTCTCTGCGTGGCTGAGGGCATGTCTGAGAGGGCCATTATGAACAGTAGTGGTCCCAAAACAGTGCCCTGTGGAACACCGCTCACTATTTGCGTGCTAATGGAAGTGGCCCCATTGGCTACTACCACCTGACTTCTATTCTTCAGAAAGTTGTGAAGCCATTCTCCTAGTTTTCAACTATGCCAAGATCACGCAGTTTGTGACATATCATTCCATGATCGACTTTATCGAAGGCCTTTGCGAAGTCGAGATATATGACTTCCACATTTGAGTGGTTGAGCAGTTGTTTCAGCACCCAGTCATAGTGCTGCAGGAGCTGAGTTAAGCAGCTTCTTCCTGGTCGGAAACCATGTTGGGTGTCAGGCAGCAAGTTATTTTCTTCAAGGAAGGTGATTAGTTTCCTTCTGACTATTCGTTCCATGACCTTGCTGATGTGTGAGGTCAGAGAGATAGGTCTGTAGTTCTTGGCCTCCGCTCTGCTACCTCCTTTATGAATAGGGCATATTTTACCTTCCTTCAGTCCCCTTGGAAGTTTGCCAGCTGCAAGGAAGCTCTGAAAGAGGAACTGCAGTGGTCTTGCTAAGACTCTCTTACATACTTTTAGGAGGATTGCCGGGAATCCATCGGGGCCAATAGCTGAGTCTATTTTCATTTCATCTATAGCCTTTATTACATCGTCTTCCTTTATATCGATGTAATTTATCGTCGCCGCCTCTGATTCTATATCTGCAGTGGTAAAGAAGTCAGTTGGATTGCTGATTTGGAAATGCCCAAGGGGTGGAGTGAAAACACTCTTGAATTGTTCATTCAGTATTTCACTTACCCTCATTGGTTTTCCTGTGAGTGTGCCATCCTTTTCAAGGAGTGGCCCTATCCTACAGTGCACCGTAGCTGTTTCTTTGGCATACCTGTAGAAAGCTCTGGGGTTAGTTTTTATGTTGTCTATAGCCCAGGCTTCTTTGTCTGCTCTTTCCTTCTCATGGGAGAGTTGCAGACAATTTTCAATTTCCAACAGTTTTATTTTCAGGCGGGACTTTTCACTGCTTTCAATTTGTTTGTTTAGGCGATTTGAAATTTTTGTACGCCGTCTCATTAAAATTTTCCTCTCTCTGGGGATTTTGTTCTTGTGTACAGTGGCCTTTCTCTCTGGGACACATTTGTAGCATATGGCTTGCATTACAGACATGAATTGTTGAAGTATCATGTCGATGTCCGGCGAGGAGAGACATTCAGGCCAGTTTTGTTTGAGGATCTCTTTCTCAATTTGTTTCCAGTTTGCCTTATTGAAGTTCAAGCTGGAAAGATTCTGAGGGTTTCTTGTAGGCTGCATGTCCGTGCTCTCTTTTGACCCGTACATGGTCAGCTCTACCATGTTGTGATCTGAGAGTAGTGTCGGTGTCACTTTCACATTATTGATGAGATCCATATTATTTGTGAAGCAGAGATCCAGTGTGTTACCTGCTCTGGTTGGTTGCAGTATTACTTGCTCCATGTACAGGGTGTTGGTGAGGTTCAGGAGGGACCTCGCCTGTCCACGTTCACATCTTGTCATTCCTGGGAGAGAAAGGCCCTCGGGCCATCTGACATATATATATATATATGTATGTGTATATGCACATGTATGTATGTGTATACTGACACTGGCTTTGACCATTTCAAGTTCGACAACCCTTTGAGAGTACAGTTCTATATTTAAGAGATGAGGAATTATGTACATTATTTACATTTCATGGATATTTGTCCTCATCTTGTTTGTTGTTAACACAACGTTTCAGCTGATATACCCTCCAGCCTTCATCAGGTGTTTTGGGGAAATTTCAAACCTGGGTTCTCATTCCTAAGGTATTTTTCGAACCTGGGTTCTCATTCCTAAGGTATTTTTCGAAGTTGTTAATATTATTATTATTATTGAGTGAGAGAGCAGTGCATGCCATCAAAGTGACACTGGGGTAAAATATACGAAGCCTAGTATACCCATCATGACTACCCATCTGATAAGGGTACACTAGGCACATGCATCACAACCATATGTGCGCAACATGGTGATCTCATATCAAGATAAACAGCACATGACCTTGCAAGTGGGGCCCAGTTAGAATTTTCTTCTGGTCGAGTAGCCCATCCCGCTCAAATGGTCCCTGAATAAGGATTAAGGATGTGCAGTGAACCACCCATGTTTCCAAAGGTGAATTATCCAAACCTCCAAGAATTCCTTTCAATACATGGCTATGATGCTCCCCCACTACTTCTGCTCATGGTAAGAAATGCACATGTTGTCAGCCACTAAGGGACATGCTCAACTGGTTACGGTCAAACAACTGACAAGCAAATCTGTGGTATTAAGCAGAATATTTGCTGTAGCCCATCTTTTATACCATTATTATTATTATCATTGTTATTATTATTATTATTATTATTATTATTATTCAGGTCACTGCCTGGAATTGAACTCGTAATCTTGGGGTTAGTAGCCCGTGCTCTTAACCACTTTGGGCATATGGTGTAGTGATTAAGGGCGCGGGCTACTAACCCCAAAATTACGAGTTCGATTCCAGGCAGTGACCTGAATGATAATAATAATAATAATTATAATAATAATGATAACATCGAAAAATACCTTGGAATGAGAACCTAAGTTCGAAATTTCCCCAAGACACCTGAAGAAGGCTGGAGGGTATATCAGCCGAAACATGTTAACAACAAACAAGATGAGGACAAATATCCGTCTAATGTAAATAATGTAAATAATACCCTTTGAGAGGTTTTGTCTTTCATTCTGCAGAGTATCAATAATTCCTCATCCTCCTCCTCTTCTATTCCAAGCTAGCTTCGTCGGGTGTTGCCATTTCAGTTGCTGGCATCCTGACCATGCATGCATTTATTCTTAGCTTACATAAATACGAACAGCAAATCTTTGTTTATTATAGAGTTGACGTGACATATAAATACATGCACACATTATATATATATATATATATCATAAGTATATGTGTATCTGAGATTTGACTCAATAAACGTGTGTGTATGCATGTGTGTGCTTGCATGCATACTTGATATCAGGCAGAAACGTGTTTGTGTGTGTGTATGCATGTGAGAATTGATTTTATGGTTCCTATGTTCTGCATATATGTTCTGCAATGTTTGTGGTTAATACTAACCATCAGCTTTTAGACATTATACTTCAACTTATTGATTCAAAAGACTGCTTCCAAGTGTCTCTTCCAAATCTCACAGTTAATGGAATTCAAATATTCATTTATGCCAATAAATAGATAGAGAAAGAAAGAATGAAAGGAGGAAATTGGAAAAAATAAATAAAAATGTAAACTTCAGCCGTTTTCTGGAATTAATTTTCTTGTATTATGTTGTATATTCAATAGCTTACGAAAGTTCTACATTGGCAAAACTGGTGAATTCTTTCCATAGAATTGTGTGTGTGTATGTGTGTGTGTGTGTGTGTGTACATGTGTGTATATATGCATGTATGTATGTATATATGAGTGTATATATATATATATGTGTATATGTGTGTGCGTGTATATATAATTGTGTGTATATATATATTATTTTATTTTATAAGTGTTTGATTCAGTTCCATGCAACTTAAAATCTCACCAAACGGTTTGTTTGACAAGCCTGTGAAACTGAGTTGCATGGTACCCAAATCAAATTATCATTAAATAAATTATATATGTAACTTCTACCAAATGTGTTGAGTGCCACTTTCTTTTATTTGTCCCCTCACTTGTGTAAGTATATAGACAGGATGTTCAGGTTAAATCTGACAGTTTGCATAAAAGGAAAAGAAAACACATGATCCCATCCAAAAATAAAGTATTTGAAAAAATCAAAGATTTCAACTCGGTTGGCTCTCCTCATTACATAGGACTTGTATCAAATGTCACGATGTACCACAGTTCTTATTTCTTTACTGTCCACAAGGGGCTACACACAGAGGGGACAAACAAGGACAGACAAACGGGTTAAGTCAATTATATCAACCCCTGTGCATAACTGGTACTTATTTAATCGACCCCGAAAAGATGAAAGGCAAAGTCGACTTCAGAGGAATTTGGACTCAGAATGTAACGGCAGACGAAATACCTATTTATTTACTGCCCACAAGGGGCTACACACAGAGGGGACGAACAAAGACAGACAAATGGATTAAGTTAATTATATCAACCACCGTGCGTAACTGGTACTTATTTAATCGACCCCGAAAGGATGAAGGGCAAAGTTCACCCTGACACCCAAAGTTCTTTAGCAATGGATCTCATTGGTCGGGGTTTTCATCTTTTATTCTTTTATTTGTTTCAGTCATATGACAGAGTCCATGCTGGAGCACCGCCTTTAGTAGAGCAACTCAACCCCAAGACTTATGCTTTGTAAGCCTAGTACTTATTCTATCGGTCTCTTTTGCCGAACTGCTATATATATATATCTACGATGGGCTTCTTTCATTTTCTATCTACCAAATCCACTCACAAGGCTTTGGTCGGCCCAAGGCTATAGTAGAAGACACTTCCCCAAGGTGCCATGCAATAGGACTGAACTCAGAACCATGTGGTTGGTAAGCAAGCTATTTACCACACAGCCTCTCCTGTGCCTATAATTGACAATGTTTTGAACATGTCGTATAAATTCTGGTGTTCTTTTAATGTCTGAATATTGTGAATGTTGTTTTCTCTTTGATACAGGTGAAACATTACCATCACATGCCTCCAATTCTAACCAAACTTTGTGTACAAATGATCTTGCAACATTTAGAAAGTTGCCAATTTCTAAATCACTGTGGTTTGCACGTATAGCAACTATGACTGTTTTTTCATTTCTTGAGTCAGCATGATGTCTTGAAAGGGTTATCTGAAAAAAAAACAAAAAACAAATGATACATTAAATAATTTAAAGGTGTAATGAGCTAAAAACAAAATGTCCTCAAATACTCCTCAGGAGTGGCTGTGTGGTAAGTAGCTTGCTTACCAACCACATGGTTCCAGGTTCATCCCCACTACATGGCACCTTGGGCAAGTATCTTCTACTATAACCTCAGGCTGACCAAACTATAACACTCAGGCCTTGTGAGTGGATTTGGTAGACGGAAACTGGAAGAAGCCCGTCATATATATATATATATATATATCATCATCATCATCATCATTTAACGTCCGCTTTGATGATGATGATGATATATATATATATATATATATATGTATGTATGTGTGTGTATATGTTTGCTTGACAACCGATGGTGGTGTGTTTACGTCCCTGTAACTTACCGGTTCAGCAAAAGAGACCGATAGAATAAGTACTAGGCTTACAAAGAATAAGTCCTGGGGTCGATTTGCTTGACTAAAGGCAGTGCTCCGGCATGGCCACAGTCAAAATGACTGAAACAAGTAAAAGAGAATAAAAGAGAGTGCCCTGTATATTTAGATTCTTAAAGAAATTGGTCAGCTTTTTGATTCTGATGTCAACAGGCAACTCAAAGAATCTAAATATTTATTGAGAATTTACTGACAAGAAAAATACAAGTTCCAGTTTCAACTTGAAACAGAGATCAGCTACAGATTCATCAAAAAGGTGTATTTCTAGATACACAGCTTCTGATTAAAAGACAGGAGGATGTCAATGATGAAAATATTTTGATCGTAATTTTGCTGGATCAGGGCTGAGAATAAACAACAGCAGCAACAAATTAGAAGATAAGAAATAAAAATATGACATTCTGCTGTATATGTTTAAGTTTAGGAAGCATGTGGATTGGTGTAGGTTTCAGTTGAGGGAAACATAGCTTTCCAACCCTTCCACTGGTTTAGGGTTTCAATTTGTGTATAAGAAGTTGATAGTGAAATGGGTTTTACTGAATTTGTCGTGTGGGGGCTTCTAGATGTTGTTGAATTGTTTGTTTTAAGAGATGCAAGAAGCTGGAAAGTCTATTTAAATATAAACATACATACACACACATAGCATCAAAAGTGTTATCATTTTGATTGAAGATATTTTGAGGACATGTATGAGTGTATGTATCACAATATATATATATATATATATATATATATATATACAAGCACACACATACATGTATACATATGTGTGTATAATATGTGTATGTGTGTATATACATGTATATGTGTATATACAAATATGTGTGTGTGTGTGCATATGTGTGTATAGACGTGTGTGTATGTTTGCATGTGTATGTTTATGCATGCATACATGTGTGTGTGGGTGTGTGTATGTAGCATGCTCCTATACATTGGCATACCTGGGTGTCATGTTTGGCTTTTGTGAGCACGTGGTGGGTGTTGAAGAGAAATTCAGAGGGAGTCAGTGGGATGAACACTTGCTGTTTCTGTGTGTGTATATGTGAGTGTGTGTGTGTATGTATGTATACCTGTGTATTTAATTATCTACCTATGAATGTGTATACACATATATTGTTACGTATAATTATATATAACATATTTATGTTTAAAACAAAAGCTTATCTACCTACCTGCCCAATTATATAATACATTATTTCCTTATCTTCTTCTCTCCTTTCAATGCATGTATGTATACATATATACATGTATACATACATGCATACATGTATATATGCATATCACATACACATATACACACGAAAACTATTGTACTACATTAATGCTAAAGAAGTATATATATATATATATATATACACACACACATATAAAACATACATATATGTGTGTATATATTAAGGGTGCAATGGGTAAATTGTTGCCATTTTATATTTTTAATATTGCACATGTGCATTGCTTGTTGTTGATTCTGTCAACTACACAGTATAGTAGGGTCAGTTGGGCACTCTGTGTGAAAAACAGCACCATGGCACAATTCACTTTGCCAGAAATTTGGAAACGACTTTCTGTATTGCTTGGCATTCACACTGGAAGCTGCAATATGAACATTTCACAGTGTTTGGGTGTCAATTTGAGGACATGCACCAAGAGTGATAAAAATCAAACATCCACTCAACATCTTGGTGTTTGGAGGGATCACTAATGATGGAGACGTTATGCCTCCATTCATCTTACCACGCAGCCTCAGACTCAACATGAAGGCCTACATCAAGTGCTTGGAGGCGGTAGTGCTGCCCTGGGTCAAGAGGGTGGCTGCTGGAAGACCCTGTCTGGCAACACGACTCTGCACCATGCCACACAAGCAGGAGAACCCAGTCATATATATATATATACACACACACATACATACATATACGTACATACACACATACACACACATGCATACATATCTATAAATATGGTTGTCAGACGATTTCCTAGACCACATCACCCCTAACATCTGGCCAGCTAACTCCCCAGACTGCAACACCCTTGATTATTATGTGTGGGGTACAGTTGAGTGAGAGACCAACAAAAATTCCTTGTAACACCAAAGATGAACTGAAGGCAAGGATTATGGCAGTATTCACCAGTTTAAACAAGGAGACCGCCCAAAAGAGTTGCAGGAGATTCTGAAGTCGTCTGGAGGCTATTGATGAAGCCAATGGCGATTTTATTGAATAAATTTACTCTTTAGCATTCCAAGATATTTTTATGTAATTTTGGTAAATATATCTTTTAAAATGAGATGTGAGTGTTATTTTCATTTTTGCATAATTTAGATGACAATTTATTCATCGCACCTTAAATGCTGTTTTTACTGAGATCTCCCTTTTTAGTAGAAGAAATAGCTATAACCCTTTGACTGCTATTTCTAAATTCGGTATGTGGTAAGGCAACTCGTTGCTAAACCCTTATTGCTTAGTATTACTTATATATATTATATATATATATATAATATATATATATATTATATATATATATACACACACACACACACGTTTGTATATATATATATGTGTTTATGTATTTATATTTATAGATATGTATGCATGTGTGTGTATGTGTGTATGTACGTATATGTATGTATGTGTGTGTGTGTGTGTGTGTATATATATATATATATATATATATGCAATGTGTATATATACATATGTATGTATGTATGTGTACATATATGTGTGAGTGTATGTAATCTTGTATGTCTAAATGTGTATATGTCTTACACGTATAAACACATAAGTGTGATATGTATGCATGTTGTATCAGGATATCATGGTGAGTGACAGAGAGTAAGAAGTGAAGTTCCCACTGAACCAAATCTGTGACCCAGTTTCCCTTCTCAGTCGTAGCTCATTTTTTCCCTTCTGCTAATCCGTTAATAGGCCTGGGAAAAAGCCTGCTACAAAAAAACTATTTCTCTCTCCTTCCTACCTCTGAAGCCTTATTGAATAAATCACCAATAGATGGATAGTTCTGCCAATGAAAGTATTCTGCAGTCCTGCTTCTCTCCAACTCCACCTTGCCAAAATTTGGAGCATTATGTTAATACTGGTGAGGGTGAGTGGCCTGGTGGTTAAGATGCTGCACTCACAATTACTAGACTGTGGGTTCGATTCCTGGACCATGCAGTACATTCTGTTCTTGAGCAAAACACTTCATTTCATTTTGCTCCAAGCAACTCAGCTGCAATCGGGTCACCCTCCGGTGATGGACTAGCCTTCTGATCAGTGGCCGGGGGTGGAATGTTGGCCTGCTCACCTAGTTAGTGGGGTGGCATCATTCAAAAGCTAAAATGATGCAAAGTGCATTGTGACTAGTGATGTATAACAACAGGTGATAGTCTGGTCGATCAGGTGATCACATGATGCTCATACTAGAAATCCTCTTCCTGCACTTCATCCTCCTCCTCCTCATCATCATCTTTGTTATTGTCGTAATGATAATCATCATCATCATCATCATCATCATCAACAACATCATCATCATAATCATCATAAACATCATCATCATCATTATCACCATCTTCATCATTATCTTATGCCGGTATTTCCAGTGCTGAATGTGCCTGATTGTAAGATTGTGGTTTCAATTCCTTGGTAGTGTGCTTGTGTTCTTGAGCAAAACACTTCATTCCACATAGCTCCAGTCCACTCAGCTGATAAAAATGAGTCATCCTCCAACAGACTGGGGTGCCGTCCAAGGAAGTATACACACACCAGAGAAACTGAGAAACCAGCCCCATTCTCCTTATGGAGTGATGTGAACTAACCATTTCCAGTGCTGGCATGGGTTGGATAGGTTGTTACAATCTGAGCCAGATCTTATTTAGGGTCAGTGCCCTTTTCATCAAAACCATGTTCCTGTTTGTCATGCTGGGATAGAAACAGTTTAATAACCTTCTGTATATTCCAGGAATAAAGGCACTTCGAAATTCACAGCAATTACCAATTGCTGCCACCACTCTCATGGATACTGTGGAATTACTGTCCACACATCAATTTAACATGGCTGGCAATGTACAAACATTTCTTGGTTGTTTACTTCTGATGATGGGCTTTTGTGCCTGAAAGACATAGGAGTTAATTATATTCTTTTTGTTATCCCATTGTTAGAAGCTCTCCGCCTTCCCTATAACTTATTATCTGCATGTGATGACTTGTTGAGTATCAAAGATCCTGTTATCTAAATCATGAAGATTTGGTTTCATTTCGGTTTCCTGCCATTCCCACTTATTAACACTTATAGTGTTAATAAGAGCAAAGATGTCAAAGTCATTATGGCGCTAAACAACCAGTTATCAGATGAGTGGGTTGTATCTTGATTTTGATTCCCAGACTAGTCAGTGATGTTTTGTTCTAGAGCAAAACACTTTATTTCACGTTGCTCTGCAATCTTTTCAATATCCGATGTGTCCTCACTTTCTGCACTTCTATCAGCAATGTTGGTGCGATGGAAGGAAAGAGCGAATGTACAGTAAAAACATTTGATCCCTATAAACAAATCATCTGCAGATTGTTTGCTAAGAAATTGCAGAATTGTCTTTCTCAAACTTCACCTTACTGGCACCTGTGCCAGTGACATGTGTAAAAAGATTCGAGCAAGATCATTGCTAGTACCACCTGACTGGCCCAGTGCTGGTGGCATGTAAAAAGCACCCACTACACTCTTGGAGTGGTTGGTGTTAGGAAGGGCATCCAGCTGTAGAAACTCTGCCAGATCAAGATTTGAGCCTGGTGCAGCCATCTGGTTTGACTGCTCTCAGTCAAAATCGTCCAATCCATGCTAGCATGGAAAGCAGACGTTAAACGGTGATGATGATGATGATGAAACTCAGGAGACTACCAAGAGTCTTGTTACTAACGCTGTGCTGTATCTTTATCTGTGTCCAACATCTCAAGCTCTTGTTGATACGAGTCTACCAGTTATCATATTGGAGCTTTGCATCCTATTCCTACAGTGTCCAATATATTTTGCTCTTGCTGATACAAGAATACGAATACCAGAGTTACCACAAAGGCACACACACACAATGAGCTACATTGTAAAAATCAGCAAGCAATTTGAACTCTGAATATAAAGACGAGCAAAATGCCAGCAAGCATTTTGTCCAACCTGCTAACAGTTCTGCCAACTTGCCCCCCCTTTTTTTTACTTCTTTATTTATTGCAATAATGTATTTTGAATACAATATCCAAAGTCTGCTTTCAGATTAGTAAGGGGCAGCTGCTACTTCAATTACAATTATCATTATCAAGTTAACAGTTAACATTATCACATAACTGACAAAAATGGTAAAACTCCAGATTAGTTACCAAGAAAACAGCATTTAGATTTTGACTTTATATCTTTTCTGTTCTGTGCTCAAACCAATTTTATTGCAAGTACCAGTCATACACTGGGATCAATTCAGTTGCTGTTTACACTTTCTGCTACAAAAGTTAGTTTGTGTTTTACCTAAAGAAATAACTATTTCTATAAGAAGAGTGTTGTGGCTAGCATGAAGCATTTTGATAACAAAGGAATAACGAAGACAGATGGCATGTAATAATCTGAAGAGGAAACGGTTTAATAATAAGCTTTAGATAATCCAGACAGAAAGTCACATCATCAGAATTAAACAGTAATCACCCTTTGGTGCCACCATCAATGGCACGGACATTATGGAGTCACAGTCCACACAACAACCAACAGTGGAAGCACATGGTCTAGTGGTTAGAGCAGCAGACTCGCAGTCGAGGGATCGCAGGTTCAAATCTCAGACCAGGTGATGTGTGTGTTTATGAGCGAAACACCTAAGCTCCACGCGACTCCGGCAGAAGGTAATGGTGAACTTCTGCTGACTCTTTCGCCACAACTTTCTCTCACTCTTTCCTCCCTGCATCTTGCAGCTCACCTGCGACAGATTGGCGTCTCATCCAGATGGGGAACTTATACGCCAAGGAAACTGGGAAACCAGCCCTTATGAGCCAGGCATGGCTTGAGAAGGATCACAACAACCAACACAGCTCGTACAATACAGACTAACGTTTCTTGGGTCTTATCTTTTATCTTTTACTTGTTTCACTCATTAGGCTGCGACCATGCTGGGGCACCACCTGGAGGAATTTTAGTTGAATGAACTGATCCCAGCACTTTTTTTTTCAAGCCTAGTAATTATTCTATGGGGTCTCTTTTATGAAACCACTAAGTTAAGGGGACATAAACACACCAATGCTGGTTGTCAAGTGGTGGTGGGGAACAAACACACACACACATACAAGACAGGCTTCTTTCAGTTTCCATCTACCAAATCCACTCACGAGGCTTTAGTTGGTCTGAGGCTATAGTAAAAGATATTTGCCCAAGGTGTCATGAAGTGGGACTGAACCCAGAACCATGTGGTTGGAAAGCAAACTTCTTACCACACGACCTTAACTGCACCTGTTACTTCTCTTTACTTTGTTTACTCCTAACAACGAACCTTTTGTCCCTGAAATATACAAAGGTCAATAAACATTTTCCTACTCACATTGTAAGAAGCTCCCTGCCTTTACTATTATCCTTTGTATGCACATGATGACTCCCTAAGTAGATAGAGTATCATGGTGTTAAGCATCAATCACAGAGTAAAGCGCAAGATCCTGTTCAGTGTGCTGCCATTCCACATTCACTTATAATGAGAGCAGAGATGTCAAAGTCATTTTGATTCTAAATAACCAGTTATCAGACTGCTGGGCTGCATCCTGTTCTTTCCCTGTGGCATGTCCTTATCAGTGTCCAACATATTCTGCTCTTAATACAAGTATACCAGAGTTACCACTTCAATGTGGTATCAATCATTACTGTAACCAATGGCTCCACTGTGAACAACTCACTGACGTAAAATACTGGGTTTAAGTCATTCCACAGACAAAAGGTTTGTAGTGTACGCTTAGTTAAATTCCTCTCTCTTTCTGTTATATACACACAAATATGGACGTAGTAGATAACAGCTAACCTTCGGCCACCCTTTTGGACCCTGTTGTGTCCACTACTCTGATTGGTTGGTATTGGTGCAAGTTGTCTCTTGCTCTATTGCACACCAATATGCAACCCAACCAACCGCAGCCTTCTGATAAGGTCACATGAGACAGTCTCTTCTAAACCTCAGTTTGCACCGACTGCTCCCTATAAAACTTCAGCGACACATCAAGTTGATGTCTTTCAGTTCCAGACCTTTTGAGGTCTAGCCACTGACCACACAGGACACAGCCAGTTCCAGCAGCAACACAACAGCAGCCACATGGAGACTCATCAACTTCGTCCAGCAGCATTCAGGATCTCCATCTCTGTCGCCATCATCTTCTTAATGTCGTCAACATCATCTCTCTACGTACACAGCAATAAGCAACATTCACACAGGTTCCAACACAACACTGTTCGTGAATCACTTCACCATGGCTAACAGCAAATACAACCTGCGAGAAATCCTTGTACCAAGTGACCGGCAGCAGCATCGTAGCCACAACTTCTTGTACGACACGTACCGCACAGGCTCTGCTTCTTCGCCTCAACTTCTTGTTACAGCATTTTGACTATCATGTACCTTGACTACGAACTGGTATTTATCATCCTTGTGTCTGAACATTCTTCTAACGTCATGTTATAGACTCTTTCAATGCTTTGTACTTATCGCACACGCATACGTCCATGTTTGTACACACACTTTGTTCTCATGACGGCCTGTCTATTATCATGTATATATGACGCATACACACACGTTATCACCTAAATAAAATCTTTCTCTTAAACATTCTATTCGGTTGTGTCTCTCTTTTCCTTCTGGCACCTGTACTCATTCATCCTTTTCGTATTTATTATAGTCGACCGTGTGGTGTACTAAAGGAGCCACTCTCTTCACCTCTTCTTCGCACGGTCGTTTGCAGGTTACTAACAACAGACAGATGTTCAATACATAGAAACTAATTGTTTTATATGACTAAAGAATATATTAGAAGCACCATAGCCAAAGTATTATACAATATTATATATGTGTGTGTGTGTGTGTGTGTGTGTATGGAGGTAATGCAAGCAGAAACCAGAGGAACATAATAACCACACTCAAAATCAAATAGATACATATATTCTTCTACATTTATAAAACGTATATAAACATTCCAAATATAAAAATATGAAAATAAATATATTTGGAATGTTTATATCCGTTTTATAAATGTAGAAGAATATATGTATCTATTTGATTTTGAGTGTGGTTATTAATTATGTTCCTCTGGTTTCTGCTTGCATTGCCACCATTCTGATTATTAAGCAGAATATAGCTCACTTGGAGCGCTACAACTCCAGTCTGTATTTCATTTGCGAGTATTGTCAACATTAGCAATCTCAAAATAAAGCTGTGTATTTCATATGTATGTTATATATATATATGTACGTACATACACACACATATGTATATATATATACATACTTCTCATATACACACACGTATATATATCAGGACCATTTTTACTGTCCAATTCTCTATGCTTGCATGGCTCAAATCAAATTTTTCTATGGCTAGATGTGCAACCTATCACAAAGCTTCAGCTGATACATGTTACTACCAAGCCGTATTCATGAATGGGTGACAGATGGCTCTAAATTATAGGCCAAAAATTATTCTGTTTTGTGATTTGATGATTCAATCACTTCCCACTTTCTTTATCTATGACGAGCAAATCATTTGAGCAGATGGCATCTTAACAATGTCTCTCTCCTCCATTCTCTCCTGACAATACAGAAACAAGATATAGGCACTAAATCTAGATGAGTGTTTTTCAAGGTGAGACAAGATAATAAGATTATGCTGAGGTATGAAACTTCAGTTACAAGTGATAAAACTTGCAAAGAAGTTTGAATTAAAATTTCATTTCAATACACACACACACACTATGAAGCTATTGTTTCCCTTCTGACAAACTATATATATGCATACATTTGAGTTTCACTCATCATATGATGGGTAACTTATACATTAACACAGTGGTGTCTGAATATGGCAATCATTCAATAATTCAACACTCATCAAATTTTTAGGTGCTTAAACAAAAAGATTAAATGAATGTTAATTTTCAAAAGAGAAATATCTTCTATTGCATTATAAGAATTTAGAATTTCAAGATAATAGCTTGAAGAGTATTGGGTTTAAAAATCCTTTGGATGGGAAAAAGGTGAAGGTTGCTTGTGAGACAGGACAGACTTCAAGTGTTTTTCCAACACAATATTCTACATAATATTGTTTATAGCTTTACATATTTCAAGTTCCACTATTAAAAAAATTATCATTTATTCTGTCACTTATTCCTTCTACAATCCCTCCTCCTCCTGTTTCTCTCTCATTGTAAGTGTTTGTGTAGTGTTCTTTTGCTCCATGCTTCCCTCCAAGCCTAAAATGTTCATAAAGTGTATATATATATATATATACATATCATCATCATCATCATTGTTTAACGTCCGCTTTCCATGCTAGCATGGGTTGGACGAGTTTCACTGAGGGCTGGCGAACCAGATGGCTGCACCAGGCTCCAATCTTGATCTGGCAGAGTTTCTACAGCTGGATGCCCTTCTTAACGCGAACCACTCCGAGAGTGTAGTGGGTGCTTTTTACGTGCCACCGGCATGGAAGCCAGGTGGCTGCTCTGGCAACGATCACATTGGATGGTGCTCTTGGCACCCTACTAGCACGGGCACAAGTGCCAGTAAGTTGACGCTGGTAATGATCAGACTCAATTGGTGCTTTTTATGTGCCACTGGCACGGAAGCCGGTTAGCCGCTCTGTCAACGATCACACTTGTATGGTGCTCAGAGAGAGAGAGAGAGAAATGTTGGATTCAGCCTGAGAGAAATGCTGGACATAAGAAGCATCGGATGTGGCGTGCAGGAGAGACGTTTGCGTTGGTATGGTCATGTACAACAGATTGATGAGGAAAGATGTGTAAAGAAGTGCCATTCCCAAACTGTTGAAGGAATCCGGGGGAGAGGTAGACCCAGGAAGACATGGGATGAGGTGGTCAAGCATGACCTTCATACAGAGGTTGATGAAAGACTGAGACCTCTAGAGATATGCTGTGACTTTGAAGACCCGACAAATGAAGTGAGTTCATGGCTTGAAGGACGACCTGCCATGCTAACCTTGGATCGTAGGGCGACCTGCTGTGCTTGAGAAGACCTATTGAGTCAAGTACATCAACATCAAAATAAAAGTCAAATGGATGTTGTAGTTGTGATACCTGTGCCGGTGACACGGGCCTCACAGAGGAAATGATGAAAGACTGAGACCTCTGGAGATATGCTGTGACTGTGAAGACCCGACAAATGAAGTGAGTTCATGGCTCGCAGGACAACCTGCTGTGATAACCTTGGTTTGTAGAGTCACCCGCTATTCTTGAGGAGGCATATTGAGTCAAGTACGTCAACATCAAAATGAAAAGCAAATGGAAATTATAGTTAAGATACCAGTGCCAGTGGCACGTAAAAAGCACCCACTACACTCATGGAGTGGTTGACGTCAGGAAGGGCATCCAGCTGTAGAAACACTGCCAGATCAAACTGGTGCCTGGTGCAGCTTCCTAGCTTCCCAGGCCCCGGTAAAACCGTCCAACCCATGCTAGCATGGAAAATGGACAATAAACGATGATGATGATGATATATACATACACACACACACACACACATATATATATATATATATATATATATATATATATTGGCATTAAGAAGCACATCCAGTTGTAGAAATCATACCACAACAGACAGTTGGAGCGTGGATGGACAGCTCACTGCTCGTCAGCTCCATGTCAACTCATCCAACCCATGCCAGCATGGAGAGTAGACATTAAACGATGATGATGATGATCTCACACACACACACATCACAGTTATTACTGAAGGATTATCGATTTGTGCAAAATACTTTATAAACTCTCCGTTAATATGCCAGGCAAACAATATTTTTTAGATTAGTCAAGAACTTTGAGTATTCTTGTGGCAGCTTTTCAAACTTTGGTATACTTTTATTATTACACCCATTTTCAAATTTTGACAGGCAAACTTTCAGGATCGTTATCACTACTTCATGAAGAACAGAAATGGCATGAAATTGGGTTGACTGTTTCGTTCAATTTCTAGTATTCCTGAGTTTCATACCATGGAAATTACAGTTGTGAAAGAATATTTTGTTAAAAAAATTAAATTTTTTACATTTTGAAACTTTTAATCATCTGACACCCACCCACCTCACTCCGCTGCCCAGTTTTTGTGTGAAATATTTTCCGAAAATTGTTTTATTGTTATGTG
This sequence comes from Octopus sinensis, assembly GCF_006345805.1. Lineage (NCBI taxonomy): Eukaryota > Metazoa > Mollusca > Cephalopoda > Octopoda > Octopodidae > Octopus > Octopus sinensis. Next base: position 90,201,573 of record NC_043005.1, on the reverse strand, counting down.
GGTGCTGAGGTGGGGAGCAGGAGATTCCACGTGAAAAAATATGGAGATTACGATTCTAGAAAACGTAATTAAAAATTTCAGTTCTTTAAAAATATCAATGTTGATTGCTTATAGCACTTTTCCACTTCCAGTTTATGACCATAAACCAAACAAATACCCGCCAACTCAAATACAGTAAGTCATAAATTGACCGTTGAAAAACCTGTCACTAACCACACTTCATAAAAGCGTTTGAGGTTTTCGCTTAGTTAGTCAAAGTTATCTCCCTTGCAACAGAAGCCGTATCAAGAATTTAGCGAAGAAATTTTTGTTTGATTTTCATCAGAAAAGTTATATTTTAAATAAGAGTCATTCAACTACAGCCACATGAACACATACTGTCTATAACCCAAAGGCATTTTATGAAATTTAGGATGGCTAGAATCGCTGCATACCAATTTTGTTCTTCAATAAACATCGCTTTATTTTTCGTTTATCACGAAAAAAAGGGAACAGAAATTAAAGGAGTTCCGTAGTCCCTATTGTATTATTTTCCCCTTGACATGTAATATCTTCATCATGGTTACAACCTGTATCTATTATGGCCAGCTGAGATAAATTAAATACGAATTTCCACGCAAATACCTTTGTTACATTACGTAAATAGAAAGATTACAAAAAAAGATCCTTTAAACTGAGGTACCTAAATTTAAAATAATCTTCTGGTAATTTTTTAATCCTTGCTTTTCTATTGTTTATTTTCGTTGACGATGCCGTTCTTTACTTGTATTTCCAATATAAACCAAAATCGTTGCCATTAATTTAAATTATAAAGGCGGCGAGCCAGCAAAACCCTTAACACACCCAACAAAATGCTTACGGGCATTTCTTGCAACTCTATACGTTGAGTTCAAATTTTGCCGAGGTTGCCTTTGCGTTTCATTGTGAATCAGCCCTTGAGATTCAGTGTGGAAAATGACATCAATACACCAGATTTGAAATGTTTCACTAAACCTTAAAATTTCCTACAGGTGCAGCCAAACAGAAAAGAGGCACTATATGTATGAAGTTTGCAAACATGATGTAGATTTATTGTTGGAATATAGAATGCAGGTAACATCAAATAATGTTGCGTAATTACAATAATAATAATTTTCACTTTTTTCAAATTTCATTGTGCTTTCTTTTCTTCTTTCTCTTTTTTCTCTCCCCTTTTTCCTTTTCTTTGTCTTTCTTTTGTAAAAACTTGTTATGGGAGAATCGTGACTATTGTTTAAGATTTGTATTTCAATGTGATTTCGTATCATTCATTTATCATATATATGTGTTATTTCTTTATTGCCCACAAATGGCTAAACATAGAGGGAACAAACAAGGACAGACAAAGGGATTAAGTCGATTACATCGATCCCAGCGTGTAACTGGTGCTTAATTTATCGACCCCGAAAGGATGAAAGGCAAAGTCGACCTCGGCGGAATTTGAACTCAGAACGTAACGGGTGACGAAATACCGCTAAGCATTTCGCCCGGCGTGCTAACGTTTCTGCCAGCTTGCCGCCTTATCATATACATATGTGTTATCTGTTATGAGGAAGAAAGAGAGAGAGAGAGAGAGAGAGAGAGAGAGAGAGAGAGAGAGAGAGAGAAATTACGAGACAAACGATTTATGAAAACAATCCTTCGCTTCGTGTCAAAAACTTGGGATTGAAAGTAAACAGTGTCGTTATTTAAGTGTGTAAGCGCAGCATGGCTGATTGGTCAAATTCGCTTTGCCTCAACAAGGTCGCGGGTTTGATTCTAAGGCGTGGGGCAAATGTAATCTGTAATCATAAACTATTTAAAAGCCCATTGGTGGATTATGCATGTAATTCAGAAGGCATAGTTAATCACACACTGTGTCATGCTGATTCTGTTTGAGAATTACGTTAAAGATACGTATATCTGTGAAATGTTCAGCCACATAGACATTAATTTAAACAGTTGATCGAACGAATGAATCTTCGTTGTCAAGCGACGGAGATCCACCACTGCCATAAGTTACAGGTACACAACACAGTGACCTCCCTTGTATCGCTGAACGTTATATTTGCGTCATTTCAAGTGAGGTAACTCTGTAAAACCTTTCGTTGATGACTAAAACAAATAATTACATCATTATTGTTTTCCGCTCCTAAACAATCCAGTTATTATTCTATTATTTGAATTACTCACCTTCCTGCTCATTGATCCAGTGATGGTGTATTCCATAGATTCGTATACACATAACGGACGCTTTTCAGGCAGAATCAGCGTGATAGTGTGTGACAAGGCTGGCCTTTGGTCCATCAGTTACACTCATGAGACCCAAGTCGAGTGGACGATCTCTTAACTGACATTTAACTGACCGTTATCGTGACACTATTGTTTCTGCTCTAAGCAAAAAAATTCAATCACTATTAGGTAAGCACTATTGCTGCATAAAACATCAACAAAGTACTCGACCGTGTCTGACATGTGAGTGTCTTGGGTTCCCCCTGACACTAATGTTTTGGATCGTGGCTTCTTGTTGATCCCATTATCACAGCAACGGTTGATAGAATTCTTTCTGACTCACACTCAAGAATGGCGTGCCCCAATGTTAGGTTATAACCCCCTTTGCTCTTTCTCTTCAACTTGCCAGTCTAATTGTCGTCATTGCCGACAGCCCGGATGATGCTATCCTTATTCCACCTTCGTCATACATATATACATCTTAGATGCCCCCTGCAATACTTCCCCTTACAGAGCGAGACCTCTCGTGCTTCCTCCAATGGTGGCATGTCAATTGTTTCCTTTGTCAGGATGGAGTTATTTTTTATGGTCTTGTGTCGCTCCATAGGACTCAATACCCTGCACATATCAAGCAAACACTACCGCCCTTTCCCCTGAATACGAATAACTTGCAACTAGAACCCACAAGATAGCTTCAGGTGCTCGAACTCATGATCACCAAAAATGTCTCCCCACACTTTGGGTACAGGCTGTTTAGAGTCAGAAAATACTTTATCGCTACTATTTTGGCATCTATTCCTTAAAACCAGCTGGGTTTTTTTTTCATGTCACCGCCACCCACGCATTCCTGAATCCAGATGTCTCTCTGTATTCGTTTTATGTCCATTCCATTCTCAGGCCCCGCACTAACTGTTTCCTCATTTCTTATTCTCTGGATTTCTTTTTCCTGAACATGTTTTACTTGCAGCCATTGAATTGTAATCAATAAAACAGTGGCGTTAACTGCAGTTGGTCTCATTGCTAACTGGGATGTCGATATAACTCTTTCCTCTGGAACAAATAAGTGACATGGAAGGGAGCAGAGCGACTGCTCTCTGTTCCTATAGAATAGAGAGCAGTCACCATATTTCCTTCTATATCGCTAACTCTGATGAGCGTAAAGTTATATAATCGGTTTGTTACCTAACACTCCTTTGTATTCTTCACTCGAAACCGACTGGTAAGATCAGCTGTGATGGATGTTTAATACTATACATTTCGAATACTATATATATATATAAAATCAAAATAAGCAACAAGGCTATCGAGAGGTAATGCAGTACGATCATTTCAGGCAACTCCATTTAATTGAACAATGCAATCATTACATCAATTTAAATGCAGAGCAATCCTCAGCTGCATAAAGACATAGAATTTAATTAAAACAGATGGACACATTAGTATAATTTTACCTAAAGTCTCCAAGAAGGTGAGGAGATAGGAGTAGCTTCTAAGCTGAAGTGAAGACAGCATGTTCTTTGTCTATGTCCTTACCTTCTTGGAGGTTTTAGATAAAAGTATACTAATGTGTCCATCTGTTTTAATTTAATTAAATTCTATGCAGCCGAGGATTGCTCTGCATTTAAATTGATGTAATTGTTGCATTGTTCAATTAAGTGGAGTTGCTTGAAACGATTGTACTGTATTACCTCTGGATATCCTTGTTGCTTATTTTGATTTTAATCACCTTATTTTGAAATTGTATGAATAATACCGTACTAAATTCTGGTGCCTCAACTTAAGCAACATATTGATCTGAATCTTTCTATCTATCTGTATGTATGTGTGTGTGTGTATATGTCCGACGAACGGAAACATGAAGCTCCGAGTAACAGGTTTTGTTGAATTTCTGCTGCTTTTAAATAAAGTATGTATATATATATATATATATATATATATATATTATATATATATATATATATATATATATATATATATATATATATATGAATTTCTAATCTCCTTACTCAGCTATTGAGGGAACGTCTCTAAAAACCCCTTTCACTTCTATTTTCAAATAACCATTACAGCCTTTAGTTAACACCTAACTAGACTCACATCTTTTTTTCTCATAAGGATAAATAGGAAGCTCCTAGATCCTTTTCCACTATTTCCTTTCTCAAGTTCTTTGTAAAAATTTAATGTATTTATGTATGTATGTATGTATATGTATGTATGTATGTATGTATGTATGTACGTACGTATGTATTTGTGTATGTATGTATGTATGTATGTATGCATGCATGCATGTATGTCAGTGAATCGTATATATAGACAGAGATAGGCAGATAGATAGATAGAAAGAAAGTAATGTAAGTGATAAAACTTATTAGAAACATTTAACTGGGTGTAAACATAATCTGATATTGAACTCAATTTGTTCGATAAACTAAATAGTCGTGTTTATTGTATAAAAAGTTGACAGTCTAATCCAAGTTTTGCCGCAGGCAAACCCTTTCTCCATTCGACAGTCGTGAATAGCTCAGCTGTTAATTTTAAGTATATATGTCGTGTCTAGACACATCAAGTGTTGTGTCTGCTGTTACCGACTTTGTTTTCTTATAACTTGCTAAAAAAATGTCTTTTATTCTTTAATGGAATTTTGCAGATATGTTTTTGAAGTTATACACTTCGATTAGGTTGATAACATTAATTTTTTTTTTATATAGGAGGAATTTTGGATCATTCCTCCTCTTCCGAGTTTGTTTCCTCATAACTTTCTTTAAAATGCATATTTTTAAATGATATTTTGAAGAAATACGTTTTCGAGAGCGTAGATTATGTAATGCTGATGTTTCAAATATAGAAATCTAAAAAAAAATGTAAAAAACGCTAAAGCTACGTAAATTGTGGTAACAAAGGAGGAGTAGAGAATGATCTAAATCGCTTCTAAAAGTGGTCTTTCTAGATTCTAGATTCAGCGTAATCCGTTATCTATACTCCCGAAGTCGTATTTCTGAAACGTTTCATAAAAATAATATGCATTTAAAGAAAAATTATGAAAAAAGGAAGTCTAAGTAGTACGAAGCACTAAACTGCAGTTATGCCCTTTATATTAAACTGTTTACATATATTTGTGTATATATGTGTGACCGTCATTTATTAGTATATTTACTAGCACATGCGTAGATCGTAAGTCACCTGACAGATTCTGACCAATCAAATATTCAGTTTATTGGCGCTGAATATTGTTTTACCGCGAAAAGCAAGCATGGAAGTAATGTGACAAGTTATGTCGGTTTGTTCGTGTATAACGTTTGTATATTTAATTTACACGTAAGTTTTATGTTATCTTTTGTTATAATTAATTCTTAATTAGCAATTTTCATTATTGGTCATTCGACTTCTTCGCATTTTACTTAGATTACTCACTTGACTGTGTTTTTTTCCTATCCTTGTTAAGGCCGACCTTTGGTGTTATGTTTTGTTAAATGAATAGAAATTATTTTCTGAATCAACGAAAGTCTTTTATCTCTTCACTTCTATCATCTCAGATGGAAGCTGGAAATATAATTAACATCATATTAATATATATATGTAATGTTGCTTCTTCGAGCTTTGTTGAAAAGGAGTTTTAAATAATTGGAGATATTTTGTTGGGGAAAATTACTTTCAACAAATTGGGATAACTTTTGTTATTTACCAGAAAGTCGTAAAAACTAAATTTTTTGTAAACAGTATCGTGATTAATCTCTTTAAAATTGTTTTTTATATGTTCTCACCGTTATTTCCTATTATTTTTATTAAACATTTACGCATAAGGCATATTTAGTCATTTTTTACTTTAGGAGAAAATTTCAGCAATGCATTAAAAAAGTTTACTATTAAATATCGGTTGCAAAACTTTTGGGAGCATTTGTGCTTTTAGAATATAAAACTCTCAATAAACAAAACAAAAGATTTCTAAAGAATATTTCAGTAATATTTAATTTGGCGGACTTCAATATAATGTCTTCAACTGTTTATTTACTAATTAGGGTGTTTATAATGAAGCATTAATTGCCAAAAATTTAGACTCGGCTGATGTTTAGAACATTAAAATCCATTAAAGCTGATACACTTCAAAATATTCCCGAAAACTATTTATTGACTTTATATTTTATTTAATGTCTTCAATTATTTATTTACTACATAAAAAAAAAAAAAACGAAGCGGGAGAAGAAAATAAATATCTTTGTCACGAATGGTTAACTTATAGGTAGTTTAATGAATTGAGTTAAAATATCTTTTTTTAGATTTAGTATTTTCAATATTTGGTGGGGGTAATAAGGTGAAGGAAGGATATTTATGTACATGTTTTTTTATTTGGAACATTGGCGATTTCCCGCAATTTTTTATAAAAACGTATTTGTGTGTGTGTGTGTGTTTATGTATCCATATTTCTCTCATTTTTAAAATCCCTCCCAATTTGATAGCCATTTCTTCTGATACATTTATTTTCAACATTAATATTAATTCTCAAAAAGGTTATCGTTCCTCCGCAGCAGATTTTTTCCTGGGTTGTAGTCAGTGTCTGTATGCTAAAATTCAGGCAGTTCTAGGTGCCATCTTATTTTTGCGTATAAATCTCTCCGACCTTTCATTGTCCTGCAGTGGGTGTCATTCGCTGAATTTCCCGGAGGAGTTCTAGAAGCTCCACACCTACCACAGTTTTTTCATATATGTATGTTTTTCCTGATTTCTTTCTGCCATTGGACAGAAACAGATTTAGAGGAGAGAATGTTTTCACTTAGTCTAATTAAAAAATTAATGCCACTCGAACCACCCTAACTAGAGAAGGCACTGCATTACTGCTTAATAGTCTGTATTCATTACAAAGTTAAACCCTATTTTAGTACAAATTAATTCCTCTTATGAAGCTTGTTCTCGAGTTATCTTTTTCTTCATGCGAGACATTTTCACAGGGCAGAACAATGGTCTATTCTATGCAACTTTCCATCAAAACCCCAGCTATGTTTTGATATAGCGACGTAAAAGCTCTTGTCCATTTTTCTCTATTATAGCAGATTAAATCATTTACTTGGATCAGTGGATAGGATGTTTGCAATAATGCTGGTTTCAATCTTGTTTTCATTCATGTAGACCAAACTTGAAGTGAGCAGAATTACAATTTGAAAGAAAAAAAACAAACAAAAGTGTAGAATGATAGAATTACAGTAAAAAAGAAAAATATATAAATGCTTTTTTTTTACGTTTTTATTAATGGCTTAGTCTGACGAGGAAAGGCATTGTTTTGGAAACTGGTGAGAGAAAGGGAGAGAGAAACTATGGGTCCTGAGTTGTCCTCACATTGGAGTCTTGGTCTAAATTCTTCTAACAGAATGGACTCTAAATGGGAACTCAGAAGGAAGCAACGGGTGTTGAGAAAGGTTGATTTTTCTTGGAAAATTCTAACCATGTACAATACTTAATTTTTTAAACACCCCCAGCTGAGAAGTCTTTGCCTTTCAAGTGACTTGGGAACACCACTGGTGTTGGTGCCACATAAAAAGTACCCAGTGCACTCTGTAAAGTGGTTGGCGTCAGAAAGGGCATCCAACCGTAAAAACATCCAGTGCAGCTTTCCAGCTCCTGTCAGGTTGTCCAAGACATGCCAGCATAGAAGATGGATGTAAAATGATTTTCAAAAAAATACCTTTGTTGGAATTAGAATGTAATAAATTGTTATTAGTGATAAGCTAGAGTATAATGTAAAACTTTATCACTGCTTCTAATTCTAAGTGTGTGGTGGGGTGCTAGTCTAGAACGAGGTATATGCTTGGTGGTATAAAGAATTATGGCTAATAAGCCATTATGTAAAAATAGCAGCCGATGAAAGAGATCGTTCTACAAAAGCTTCATCACTACTACTTAAGATGATAGCCTTAAGATTACTCTGTTAAATCTAATGGTTATTTGACATTGTTTTGAATTTATCATACATTATTGTGTAGCTTCGAGATTTAACGATGTGATTGTTAATTTTTAGAATGATATTGTAGGGTAGGTATGAGAAGCTGGATTTGACTGCTTTGAGCATGAAATGGGTAAAATATTTTGGCTGGTCTAAGTGCTAAAGAGTTAAACTTATCTAAGTAAACGTTAGAGAAGATGGTAGCATCCTTAACCTGTTACAAGATTCTGAGATGGTTGGGAAGGAGATAATCTCAAACTGAAGACCAGACCCAAATGTTTGCAACAGTATAAATTCTATTAAAGAACATGTCAGGTGGTGGTTTATAAGCTGGGTGATTGGTTAAGTCTACCATGGTATGATTTGAGCTCTGTGTAAAGAGATGAAACCAATGTATTCCGTCCAACATTCTTACAGCTCTGCTGGTGACTGTCCTGGATTCGTACCTTTTTATTGGAAGGCATGGAGATGCGTGTGTGTTGCTGGAGTAGAATACTTTGAAACCAAATAGGGGACTGCATGAAGAGAGATGGAAACATCTTCAGTCCCCTACAGCTATTTTTCAGGGTCACTTTCAGTGCCACAAGATTTGCTTGTCATATATTAGCTTTTCCAGCCATGTCTGCTCCTATGAGAAACAATGTGCTGGAGGCAGAGGTGGATGAATGTCTTGGGTCGACACTATCATCACCTTTGATGGGCTGTCATGAGCAAGCAAGGAAAGAAAGTTGGAAGGCAAAATTGAACTCAAAGTGCAGAGAATGTGAACAGACACTGCCAAACATCCTGCCTGAGGTTCTTACATTTACACCAATCTGTTTTCCTGGATGGCACTTTATTTTTATCAACCCCCAGTAAAGATAAAAGGGCAATGTTGACCTTAGTGTAACTTGAACTCATTGCAGAGACTCAGAACAGTCTGTCAGTTGCCACCTGTAAACTGCACATCATCCCACTACTTTCTGTTCTCTTTTCTGAGCCATTCCTATATCTCCCTCCTTCCCCATCTCCATATTGGTATTTCAAATCTGCACCCCCCACCTTTGTACATCACTCAATACATTTTTACCTCCACCTGTTTACTCTCCCACCCACACTTTTATGAAAGCATCCACTTCTCTTCTCTCATCCCCTCCCATGATCCACAGTCCATGTTCTCTTTTGCACCTTGTACCTTGAGAGTTTTCTCTTGCACCTCATCACTACCTTCCTTTCATCTCCTTCAGCCATGTTATCTCCTCTGTTGCAAAACACCTGTACTTGTCCCTCTATCATACTTTCAGCCTTTCAATACCTATTTCTTTACTACCCACAAGGGGCTAAACACAGGGGACAAACAAGGACAGACAAACGGATTAAGTCGATTATATCGACCCCGGTGCGTAACTGGTACTTATTTAATTGACCCCGAAAGGATGAAAGTCAACCTCTGCGGAATTTGAACTCAGAATGTAATGGCTGATGAAATACGGCTACGCATTTCACCCGGCGTGCTAATGTTTCTGCCAGCTCGCTGCCTTTCAACACCTGGCATACAACCACCCATCTCCACCTTCCCCTCCTGGATACTTCCTCTTCGTAGAATTTTTTCCTTTTCCTTTTTTATGTTCTTTTGTGTCTTGCAAGTTACATAGCAACCACATTAGTGTTGGTGCACTGCAGGGTCTTGGAGGAGATAATGTTAGTTGAAGGCTACCAAACCTGCCACACACAGACAACTTCAGCTTTATAGAGATTTGCCAAGCTGTTGTGGCAGGTCTGCTCTGGTAATTTTTTGTTTTCTGTTGTGACATGAAGGATTTGTTTATTGTTTTTACTATTTATATAAATGCTTTTGTTTTTATTTTAAAGGTCATAATCTTCAACAATGCTTGTCACAAAAGCAAACGAGGAAATGAAATTAACGAATATACTCTCTGTTTTGCGATCACCTGATTGCACGACAAAAGCGAGATTAGAAACATACACCACATTCTCAGAGTAAGTAGACATTTTTCTTTCTTTGCATTATCATATTTTGTCACTAAAACCTACCTCCATGTACCAGTTCTGGTGTTTGACATTTTCTCTCAGCTACTTTCTAGTGTGAGGACATGTGACTTAGCAGTTAGGGTGTTGCACTCATGATCATAAGATTGTGGTTTCAATTCTTGGACCAGGCAGTGCACTGTGTTCTTGAACAAAAACTTCATTTCATATTTACTCTACTCCACTTGGCTGGTAAATATGAGTAATCCTTCAGCTAACTGGTGTTCTATTGCGGAGGAATATATATATGCCACAGAATCGGCCTTATGAGCCTATGACTTGGGAAGGAAGTTTTTGATCCTTTTTGATTTTCTAGGGTGCCAGTTCCATGTAAAAAGCACTCTGTACACTCTGTAAAGTGGTTGGCATTAGGAAGGGAATCTGGCCATATAAACCATGCCATAATGGGCAACTGGAACCTGGTGCAATTCTACAGCTTGCCACTTCCTGTCAAACCATCCAACCCATACTGGCATGGAAAACGGATGTTAAATGATGGTGGGGATGTTGGGTTGTAGGTGTATTTGTGTTCATTTTAATAAACATAATGTAGCGTAGTCATGTATATCGTTACCTGCGTCGCCTTACTGGCACTTGTGGTGACACGTGAAAAAACATTCAAGCGAAATTGTTGCCAGTGCTGCTGGACTGGCTCCTGTGCAGGTGGCACGTAAAAAGCATCATTTGAGAGTGGTTGTTGCCAGTACCGCCTGACTGGCCCTCATGCAGGTGGCATGTAAAAAGCACTCACTACACTCTCATAGTTGTTGGCGTTAGGAAGGGCATCAAGCTGTAGAAACACTGCCAGATCAGACTGGAGCCTGGTGCAGCCATCTGGTTCGCCAGTCTTCAGTCAAATCATCCAACCCATGCTAGCATGGGAAGCAGACATTAAACGATGATGATAATTCTATAACAGGACACCTGTACTTGTCCCGCCATCATACTTAAGCCCCTAACACCTGGATTAAAACTACTTCTCCATCTCAATCATGTCGTTTAGTGGAAGAGGAGTTTTTTCTTGCTGCAAGTTACTTGGCAGGGCTACTCATTACTGGCACAAAAAAGTGGTTGGTGTTTGGGAAGGCATCCAGCTATAGAAACATGCCAAGACTGGCATTGAAGCTTGACACAGCTCTGCTGGATCCTGCTGAACCAACCAACCCATACCAGCATGGGAAACAAACGTTAACTGATGTTAGTGGTTTTTATTTTACTGAAGGAAACAAAGCCTGTGTCTGTGGTGGGGCCTAACATAGTCATCATCATCCATTGATTCCAACTTGTGGTGGAGTTGGACATGATGATGGCATGCTACATGTCCTATTTCATCACCAATGACCTGAGGTCATCAACAGTCGTACCAGCAGTCCTTGATCAGAGACTTGACCATGGTTTTAGAAGGATGCCTATGGTTCACCTTTCCCAAAGGTTGGTTCCCGGATGATTTGGCTAATGGGCACTTTGGGTGTCACAAAGATGCTGTAGACAGGCATCTTGCTATCTTCTTGTCAACTGGAGGAGATCAGAAGATAGCAAGACGATTGGTTGCCATCTGCATATGTTTGAAACTGAAGGTCATTTGAAACCTCAACAAACTTAGCCATGGATGTAATGAGAATCGAAATTTAACATCTATGAAGAAGTGTTGTCTTGATTGCTGCCAGGAAGAATTGTCTGAAGAGGTTCAGGTATTCCACATATCAACAAGCACTTACCAGATGTCCCTCTACACCTTCATCTCTCTTTCTGAGATACTAGACTTAAGAAACTTAGTTGATTTGAGGATCTTTAACCATCTTTAGCAGCTATGCTGCATACTGTGAAGTCCGTCTCAGTATTGTGGTGTGACTTTAGTTTTCCCTTTTTGACAGAAGAGGTAACATGTTGCTGGGTTAACACTAGCAAGCATTCTAAGCAGCAGACCCTTATATCCTTTCTGAGACTCTGGCTCTTTGAAACAAATCTCATTTTAAAGCGATCATGTTGGAATTAATACTTTCCATCATAATTCCCATTAGGAATCGGTTGCATGTAACCTCAGGTGTTCATCCTAGCTGTCAACCATATTGCTCTCTCCCTACTGTAGGTGAGTTGGCAAAAATCATGGCTGTTGCCCCTCATTTACTGAAGGACTTAACAAAAAAAAAAAAGAAAGAAACCTCAGATAATGTGGTGTGTGTTTGTATTGTGTTATCTTAGGCAAGTGTCCTGGCCGATTAAAGTACAGATTTGATAGATGGAAAATGAGTGAAGCTCATCATTTTTTAACATCCGTTTTCCATGCTGGATTGGATTGGATCTGATGGGTTACAGGACTGCATCGTGCTCTTACATTCACTTACCAGCTGATATCTTACAGTATCATCTCTGTTATATTTTGATGGCGTGGTTTCTATGGTTAGATGCCCTTCCTAACACCAACCATGTCTGTCTCCCTGTCTTCACTTAATAGTTGTAAACACATGTTACCACCACAGAAGTGGTCTCACTCATTTTCAATCTTCCAAGGAAATGTGTGGCCCTGAGGAAATATTACCTGTTGGAAACCAAGGATTACCGACAGGGAAAGCATTCATTACGCCATAGAAAATCTGCCTCAGTGATCTCTTTGATTGCAGTTCTTATTAACTGGGGCTAAACAATTAATATATCATGCTTTAGATATTTTATTACTTTTCCAAAGTGTGGATTAGTTTGAAAATTGAAATAATTAAGGCAGATTACATGCTAGAAGTATAGTTGTAAAAGTATTAAACTTTTGTTTTTTCCCATATTGTTCTAAATCAATGGTTGCAGATTCCATCAGTTATATATTTCACTTACATAACTGGTGCTCTTTAAGAAAAGCATTAATACAACACATTTCCTCCTCTCTCATTGTTTTACTTTTATATTGTGCTTAGCACCACCCGATCGTGGCTGTTGCCAGCCTGGCCTGGCCTCCGTGCCGGTGGCACGTAAAAAGCACCCTCTACACTCACGGAGCGGTTGGTGTTAGGAAGGGCATCCAGCCGTAGAAACATTGCCAGATCAGACTGGGCCTGGTGCAGCCTTCTGGCTTTTCAGACCCAGTTGAACCGTCCAACCCATGCCAGCATGGAAAGCGGATGCTAAACGATGTTGATGATCTAGCTCTTGGGTTAATTGAAAAACTGTAGCCCCTCTTTAAAAAAAAGCAATAAACAAATCCTGTACAAAATGTGGTTACTCTACCATTAACACTTTAGCATTTGAACCAGAGCCATGACCGACTTAGTTTGTTTAAGGCACAAATTGTCCAGATCTGCCCTATCACACATACCCTACAATGTCATTCAAAAAAATAAACAATTATATCACTGAAATCTCAATGTTACAAGATAACGCATGATTAACTCAAAACCATGTACATAAGCTTTACATTCAACAGGATAATCTGAATGCGAAAAGTTTCAGACAGTTTTGTGATTTGAAGATCATCATCATTTAACGTCCGCATCCATGCTAGTATGGGTTGGACAGTTCGACCGGGGTCTGGGAAGCCAGGAGGCTGCACCAGGCACCAGTCTGATCTGGCAGTGTTTCTACAGCTGGATGCCCTTCCTAACGCCAACCACTCCGTGAGTGTAGTGGGTGCTTTTTATGTGCCACCAGCACAGGGGCCTGGTAACTATTTCTAGAAGGTTGACCAACTATGCAGAGGCTCCTTCCTTTGCTTGTAAGGAACAAATCTGGGGAACTACATTTATACATTATTAGTTGTAACAATTTCACTTAAACCCTTTTCAATTATACTATGAAAATTTTACTATTTCCTTTGTAAATTTATGCAGCTATATTCAAAATTTAAAAGCTGCTCAGAATAAATTTTGGTCTTAAAAATTAGTGATTTTTTAAAATAATACCCTGCATTGATCATCTTGATCATATCTTTCCAGTATTAAGTATCATTCAAGTATTGAACCAATTTTATTGACTTCTTTGCCTTATTTTTAAGTCCCAGCCAATAGTGGTAGAACTTTAAGACTGACTGTCCTCTCTCCTATGAAATGCATCAAGCTACTTGACCCTTTTGTTACTGTATTTTTGTTGAAATGCCTGTCTTTCAATTGCTAATTTCTTGTTGGTCACATGTCCTATAGATAATTAATGTTAGTCAAACTGACAAGTTTCCTGAACACTGATCATAAAAGTGCAATTTGTTCAGTGAAGTGGAAAGAAATCCAAATTATTTTTTCATGCTTAGGATTTTATTCCCTACTACCATCCAACTTTCCAATGATAGTGGCATTTCCACTCTTTTCATGGCCTCGAGATAAGGGAATGGCCTATAGATATATTGGTGAACTGCCAATACTCTGTTGAAACACTCTACTTTTAGTTCAATTAATTTTGAAAATAATGAATTTAGTAAAATAATTTCCATTATTAACTGCATTTGGAAGACAAATTATTAACTGGTGTTTGAAACAACACAGTTTTTGTTAGATTATAATTTAGATCACTTAAAACAAAATTCATATTGTAGAACCAGGCCAGTCTCGAGTGAAGTGGTATCGAAAATGTAGTATTTTACAAAGAAAAAATTCTGTTTGAACATGAGATTATGGATCGGAACTTAATAAATTATTCTTGCTTTCTGATGTTGGCATGAGGTCAAATTTTGTAGATGTCTCCATAACACTCCTTATATATCTGTCTTCAGTGTCTCTCAAGATTCCACTCAATCTTTTACTCCCTTCCTTTCCCTTTTGCCCCAGATCCCCTTTCACACAACCCACCCTACCACATTTTCAACTCTACCTCCCCCTCTTTCAATCCTCTTATACCCCCCCATTCCCTCCTCTTGCTATATTGCATCCTTCCACTAAGAACCGTAGATTACTCTTACCTGTTCTCTATCAGGTGTAGTTGCCATTTAGGCCATTGGCATGTTATGAGGCAATCTTCCTTAGTGCTGGAGCTATGGAAAAAGGTGGGGGCAGTACCCTCACAACCCTGTGAAGTGGTTGGTGTTAGAAAAAGACATCCAGCTGTTCAAGCAGACATTGGAGCCTGGGGCAATCCTCTGACATGTCATATTCTGTCTAACCATCCAACTCATGCCAGCATGGATGACAGACATTTATTGATAATGTGAATTTAAAGAGACCCTAGTAGTTGGCAAGTTCTTCCTTAAGGAAAAATAAAAGGAAAAGTTAACACTGCTTGGGTTTGGACAGGAAATTATGAAATCTGAATTTTATTGTTGTCAGTGTTGTTGCTCTCTCTCTCTTTACTCTTTTACTTGTTTCATGTGGCCATGCTGGGGTACCGCCTTTAGTCGAGCACATCGACCCCAGGACTTATTCTTTGTAAGCCTAGTACTTATTCCATCGGTCTCTTTTGCTGAACCGCTATGTTACGGGGGACATAAACACACTAACATCGGTTGTCAAGCAATGTTGGGGGGACAAACATATATACATATATATATATATGAATGTATATATATATATATATATATAATATATATATATATATATATATATATATATATATAGATATATATATATATATCTCTCATGATAAAAGGCAGATTTTCTCTGCCTGTTCCCATGTTTCTTTTTAATACAATTCTACAATATAGAATTTCTTCAATTGGAATTTACCTATGATTTTTCCGATTGGCATGTAAAGTTTTTTCAAAAATTCGAGAAAACTCAATATTTTACGATTTGCCTCTCTCATTTCAAGTGATTTACTCCTGCTATTACCACCACACTTTCTCCTACTTTCTCTTTGCAAGTGTGAAACTATTAAAGTGAAAGTATTATATAACAGGGATGAGCCATTAATAGTGGTCGTCCTTTTTGCTAGAGGAAGATCCGCTATGGTCTTATATGCTACACCACTGGTTTTCAATTCATATTAATCAAATTAATATTCAATTTTTCACCCTTATTATGTGTGTGTGTGTGTGTATTAGTAATTCGTATAAAATTGCATCAATGACTTGAACTTGAATAAGTGGTATCACATAAATGGGGATAAATTAAAAAGGTTTGTTGTTATTATTATTACTGTTTGACTATTGTATTCATGTTTGTTGGTTCCTCGTCAGGGAAATGTTGCGTTGCATTTGTTAAACAATTGTATACCGTAACCCTCCCCCTTTCGGAGAAGGGGCTTTGGTTATTGTTTAAAAATTGAATTGTGTCCCTGTTTGGGGAAATTGACAATATTTTCACCGTCTTTACAGAAGCATTTTTGTTAAAATGCCTTTGATAGAAGAAAGTCCAAAAATGAATTTCGCTGCAGCCGTACACTTCTATACAAGAGGGAGGACAAGATCCAATTGATCGAAATTGAAAGAGACGGGCCTACAATTCCAGTCTGTTATATATTTTGAGTATTGTTATCACTAGCGATATCAAGATATAACTTTGTATTTTATGTGTAGATGTATATATATATAGATATACATGTAATATGTACACATATATAAATGCATAATTTATCTACCCATACACACATACGCGCACACACACATACATAGGGGCAGGTGTGGCTGTGTGGTAACAAAGTACGTTCCAAACACATGGTCCTGAGTTCAGTCCCACACACCGCCTTCCACAACTATCAAATTCTTACAATTATGAGAACAATAAAAGGCTCTTTTCAAGGTAACCTCGCATTCAATTCTTACACCATTCTACGAGGGGGTAGGAACCCCTTTACACGGCTTTCTATACACTTACAAATACATTCATTCGTCGTAAACTTATATCAATATTTGCCTGAATAATCATCATAATTCAGTGCAATCATTAACAGTACTTTCAAGCAATTCAGCGCCGAGCATCGCCGGGCAATTCTGCTAGTATATATATATATATATATATATATATTATATATATATATATATATACACACATGCATATATACGACAGGCTTCTTTTAGTTTCCATCTACCAAATCCACTTAAAAGGCTTTAGTTGGCCCGAGGCTATAGTAGAAGACACTTGCCCAAGGTACCACGCAGTGGGACTGAACCTGGAACCATGTAGTTCGTAAGCAAGCTACTTAACACACAGCCACTCCTACACCTATGCTAATACTTTTTTTTCTACCTGTATTCTAGTAAACTGAAAATGGAGACTAACGACCTGGCTTTTGTCCAAGATGTTGCCAAGAGTAGCAAACAGGTGATCTCATTGATACAGTCGGATATTATGGGATCTTCATCAGAACTTACTGAGAGTGCATTACAAGTGCTAGGGCTCTGCCTACAGAATCAAACCATTATCAGGTAAGTTTTTTTTTTCTATTGTTCTCTTATTTTCCTCTCTCTTCTGCTTTCACTCATACTCTTCCAGCCTTCATTTTATTAACGATCTGTGCCCTGCCCCCTTCATTTATTAACTGCTTTCACTTTCGGAATCTAACTCTGGAAGCTAAAACTTGTAGCAACTTATGAAGGGAAATTTTTACTAGTCTTGTCTTTTGTCATCTTTTTTGCAGTTCCATGGGATTAAAAGACAGCAATGAAGTAATACGAAATCTCTGCCACTGTGCACTGGAAACAGAAGATAAAGTGGTTTGCACCCGTGCCCTTTGGTGTTTAGCTAATCAAGTCCTACAACCAGATATTGTCTGCAACCAAGTAAGCAGGGGTTTTTTTTTTGTTTACTTTTTTCTCTTTTGTTTCAGTCATTTGACTGTGGCCATGCTGGAGCACCGCCTTTGGTCAAGCAAATCAACCCCAGGACTTATTCTTTGTAAGCCTAGTACTTATTCTACCAGTCTCTTTTGCTGAACCGCTAAGTTATAGGGACGTAAACACACCAGCATTGGTTGTCAAGTGATGTTGGGAGGATAAACAGACACACAAATTAATACACGCTCACATATATATGATGTGCTTTTTTCAGTTTTTGTCTACCAAATCTACTCATAAAGCTTTGGTCAGCCTGAGGCTATGGTAGAAGACACCTGTCCAAGGTACCACACAGCCACTCCTACACATAGATATTGGTGCAAGCATTGCTGTATGATTAATAAGTTTGCCTCCCAGTGATGTAGTTTTGGGTTCATTCCTGCTGCATGACACCTTGGGCAAGTGTCTTATGTAATTCTGAACTGACCAAAACCTTGTGAATGGCTTTGGTAGATGGAAACTGAAATAAGACTTGTGTGTGTGCGCGCTTTTGCCTCCTTGTCAAATTGCATGATAGTTGTAAACAAGTGTCACAGTCATATAGCAGTGTCATTTGTTTCTATTCTCCGTGAAAACAGCCATGGGGACTTTATCTGGAAACAGGTGAGGATTGGTGACAGAAAGGGCATCTGGCCATAGAAAAATGTACCTCACCGAATTCCATCTGATCCATGCTTGCATGGGAAAAGTGGATGTTAAAACAATGGTGTTGATGATTATATGTATTTGTGGAACTCTACATAGATACATGCAGTAAACACATTAAAGCTTGATTTCTTTCAGGACCATTGTTTTAGGAGAATGTTGGAGACACAATAGCGATTAAGGATCCCCAACAAAAGACTTTGGTGATTTAGTGAAAATCTGAAATGCACACTCTGGTATATTATGATGGAACAGGTTTGAAGTACTTAGTTTGAAAGCAAGGAGAACATGATTGTTACTACTTATGCTTGAGTGGGTACTTGTGAATAGAAGAGGAGTTTGTGGGCTGAAAAACAATTTGGCAATTAATGTAGATGGGGAGAGAAACAGTAGTCACACTGAAATATTGTGTCATCTTCGTCTTTTCACTGCCTCCTTGAAAACACATAATGCAAGATAGCCATGTGTCTCCTCTACAACAAGAAACCTGTTCTGGCCCTTTCTTTCAGACTTTAACCTTTCATCCTTGAAACA
This sequence comes from Octopus sinensis, assembly GCF_006345805.1. NCBI lineage: Eukaryota > Metazoa > Mollusca > Cephalopoda > Octopoda > Octopodidae > Octopus > Octopus sinensis. The sequence continues at coordinate 90,182,524 of NC_043005.1, read as the reverse complement.
TCCTCGTTCCCTACTATACCCTCTCTCTCAATTGAAGGGTGGCTTAATTTTGTGAGTCAGTCCACATGGTGACTTCACTACTGCTGGTTCTACAAAAAAAAAAAAACACCCCATACACTCTGAAATGGTTGGTGTTAAGAAGGGCATCCAGCTATAGAGACCATTGGAGCATGACAATCCTTTCACAAATTGTATTCAGTGGAATCATCCAACTCATGTTAGCATGGAAGTTGGCCATTAAATAACATGATTTTTTCAGTTTAGGTGTACATATAACATTGTCGCTGATAATCTGTTCAGTTTTATTCCTATTCATGACTTTTTCTCCCTTTTATTTCTCCCAGATAAATCCTATCTTGGATGCCTTAGAACATTCATTCTCAAAGCCACTCTCTCAGTCTGTATTGGTCGAACACGAAGCTGTCAATTTAGTTGTAAGGTTTGTATGTTATGATTTTTTTATTCTTATTTTTTAACTGTTGTCCTCTTTAGTATTGCATTGGAATTTATAATTTTATTTCCTTTTATAGAACAAAATAGCCAATTTGATAGAGATGAATTTCTAAGGCTATGAAGTCCACGTACAAGTTTTAGTACAAGATCAAATGGATATGCTTACCCAGCTTACAAAATGCCTTTAACTATAGGCTCACACCAATTAATACTTGGTGAGTGGAATTGATAGATGGAGCCACATTGTGTGCTTGCAGGGTACAGTACTCGGCCCAATCCTGTTTCTCATCCTCATCTCTGATATAGATGAAGATACAACCAGCAACGTCTCATCCTTTGCTGATGACAACAGGGTCATGAGACAAATCAAAGACGAGGTGGATACAGAGGCCTTACAAAAGGACCTGACCACCATATATAAATGGCAGGCAACAAACATGTTGTTCAATGATAAGAAGTTTGAACTAATTCGCTACGGAACAGATCAAGATCTGAAAAATACAACAAACTACAGAAACCCATCAGGACAACAAATAATGGAAAAACAGTATGTGAAAGATTTAGGCATCCACATGGGAACCAGCCTAAAATTCAGAGAACACCTTGACTCAGTCTGTCTTACTGCAAGAAAGTACAGCAGGTGGATCTTGCGCACCTTCAAATCAAGAGATACCTCAACAATGAAAACCCTCTGGAACAGTATGATACTTCCGAGGATTGACTACTGTTCTCAGTTGTGGTCACCAACAACAAAGGGCCAACTATCTAAGATGGAATCGCTCCAAAGAAATTTTACCTCATACTTCTCAGAAACGAGGGACCTGGACTATTGGCAAAGACTCAAAACCTTGAGGATGTACTCAATAGAAAGAAGATTTGAGCGATACCGAATTATATACATTTGGAAAATGATAGAGCAAAAGGTGCCAAACTTTGGTATCAAAACCTACCACTCACTGCGCCACAGAAGACGCTGCCAGCTACCACCAATCAACAAAAAGGCTGGCCAGGCAGCAAAAACCCTGCGAGAATCAAGTCTGTTGGTTCGAGGAGCACAACTATTCAACTCCATTCCGGTACATGTCAGAAATCTATCAGGATGCAGTGTGGAATCATTCAAATTGCAGCTGGATAGATACTTAAGCACCATTAGAGATGAACCCCATCTCCCAGGATATACACGAGCACAAACTGACTCAAACTCGCTCCTACACATGTCAAAATTAAACAGAGAATACAACCTGGCAACCACACCAGACTCTGAGGGTGGAGTCTTCGACTTGGCCTGAGCATGGACTCAAATGAAATGAAATGCATGTAATTGTTAAGTCAATTCCTATGTGATTCTCTGAGTGAAATAGTGAAGTGTTGTTGATATTATTCGACCAGACATGTGCTTTTCAAAGATGTGGGATGGAGAAATCCCTAGTTTGAAAAACAGGTGAGGGTCAATAACAGAAAAGGCATCCACTGGTAAACTGCTGCCAAATAATTCCCCATCCAATTGCAAATATTGATTTTTTTTTTATAACAATACAAGCATGGATGTGTGGTTAAGAAGTTTGCTTTCCAACTACGTTGTTTTGGGTTCAATCCCACATCAGGATACTTTAGGTAAGTATTTCTTTCTTTAGCTTCGAGCTGATGAAAGGATTTGGTGGGCAGAAACTGAAAGAAGCCTGTTGTGTATATGTTGCATCTCTTTGTCTTGGCAGTGCACAATGGTTGTAAGTAAGCATCATTGTCGTACATTTTGTTTCCATGGAAACCTGTGACTATGGGGAAATAATTGCTTGAAAACATGTAAGAGTTGGTGACTGGAAGGGCATCCTATTGTAGAAAATCTGCCATGTAGGCCTAGAAAAGCGAGTAATTAAACCATGCTGATGTTGTCACTGAAAGTTCTTCTCAAGGCATTTCTCCCCCATTTTCCCACGGCTCTATTAAAGTAAAACTGTTTCTTTTTCTTTCGGCAGGTTGCTACAGCAAGTTCCAAAAAAGATGAATGAGAAAGCTATTAACTGGAGCCATCATGTGTATTCCTTATTGGGACATGGAGCTATTAGAATTCGTGAGAAAGCTCTTCAAGCCCTCAGCATAGCCCTGCCAGCCCTTCTTGTCAATCCAAATGGTTTAGTTGCTTCAATGGTTGCCGATGTCAAAACAGTAAGTATTATTTATTGCTTGTTAGGATTACATATTTTTGCCATATTTCTATTGAAATACACTGCTTTTGTTTCAATTCATCACCATCATCAACATTTAACATCCATTCTCCATGCTGGCACAAGTTGGATGGTTTGACAGGAGCTAGCTCCATTTTGTCTTTTGGTATGGTTTCTACAGCTGGATGCCTTTCCTGACACCAACCACTTTACTGTACGTACTGTGTAGCTTTTAATGTGCTACTGGCATGGGCACTTTTACCTGGCACCAGCACTCACAAGCCTGCCAAACTAGGGCCCTTCAGCTGAGAGAGGGATGTAGACAACATGCCTGCCTGTATGGATGGATGGATGGATGGCCATGATCCCAATTAGTTAATTTTGAAAAAATTGAATTTAATAAAACAACTTTGTTGTTATTAATCTTGTATTTGAAATGTGGTTTCAAGTTGTTATATAGCTTTGTGTCAACTCTCATTGAGCAGGAACATTGCTTTTTATTGTTCCCACAATTCCAATGACAAAAGGGGAAAGCTTTAAATTAAGTGTCTTTGAGTCTTATTCCTGTTCAAATTTCTAATTTTGCACTTTTGTTTTCCTTCTACTTTATTATTACGTTTTCATTATAATAAAGATATATATATTTTATTCTTTTTTATCTATTAACTGCAGATATATATTATCTTATTCTTTACTTCTAAAATTTCCTTCTAGAAAATGGCTTCTGAATTGAAAAAGCTATTTCAGAGCAGAAATGAAGTATACGTCTTGAGAGTATGGAGTCTGCTGGTTCAGTTATTAGGAACGGTAAATATTCTTTCTCTTTTATGTCTATTTTCATCTTTTCTCTCCTTTTTCATGAAGTGGATTAAAAATAAATCCCAACATATATTCCACCATTGGATTTCCAAGCCATAATTGGTGATTTAATTTTTTTCTCTCTTTTGCAGGAATTACATTGCGTCTTCATCAACCAACTCCTTCCAATTGTAGAGCTTGGCTTTAAGAGCCCTAACCCAAATATCAAATATGAAGCTTTTAGTGCCTGGAAATACCTTATTGAAAATTTTGCTTCAAACCCTGGTAAATTTTGACATTATTAATCTTTTTTCTGTTTTAAAATATCCATCTCATAAAGCAATTTAATAAAATATGCATTTTACCTTTTTTTTAATTAGCAGTTGCAATACTAATCCCACATGCAATACAGTCCGTTTTTTGCGTATGGACTCTTGTTTTCATAGTTTTGTGTTTAGGAATACATTCTCCTACACACGGTTTTATCTGTACACTTGCTCTTACACAGACACTTTTTTGTTTGTTCATCACAAGACAGGAATGGGCAGTGTTGCTATTGACCATTCTCTGCTAGTATTTTTGAAACAGAGCACAGATTACCTATTTCTTTGCTACCCACAAGGGGCTAAACACAGAGGGGAAAAACAAGTACAGACAAATGGATTAATCGATTAAATCGACCCCCAAAGGATGAAAGGCAAAGTTGACCTTGGCAGAATGTAGCGGCAGGCGAAATACTGCTAACGATTCTGCCAGCTTGCCGCCTTCAGAAGGAAACTTTTGCATAAAGGCAAATTAAATCTATAACAAGAATTCCATGCCAAGCTGTTTAGATTACTGAAGTTCTTTGCTAACTTATTCTTGCAAGCGTGCATTCCATCTGCTGACACAGACAAATATTAATTGCAGGTAGAGATACTGCATTTCATTATGCAACCACAATATACTGCCAAGTTTATTATAGGGCTTCTAAGCCAATACTGTGCCCCATCTATATTAGCATTGCTGTTGCATTTTAAAATTCTCTACAGATTAACTAGAGAAACTAGAGCCGGCAGTATCAGAAAAGTATATATTCACCTGCTACTAATTGTACTTAGAAAATTTTAAGTTTTAGTTTTACATTCAAAAGGTTGACTTTCTTTAATATTTTTTCCATTGTAAAATTTTGCAGCCATTATTGGGGACCAGAAGCGCATCAAACTTTTGATGCAAGTCTTCAAAATTAACAATGCCAAAACTGAGAACGTGGCCTTAAAGAAACTGGAAGTTTGGTGGTATTTTGTCAGAAAGTTGGACACCAAACTGTTGGGTAATTTTGATATGGTAAGTGAGGTAGCAAGTTTTTAATGTTCCTTTCTTCTCTCTACTTAGTACAAGAATATTGATTGTAAATGGTGCTGAATGACAGATGACTGATCTTATATAATGTTGTCATATCTTGAATATTTGTACTGAATAATATATATATATTATATTAAATTAGAGATAAGACCACTATTAGGCAAATCAGTGAAAATCATAAACCAATACATAGAAATAAAATTAATAAAAAATATATAAAAAATAATTTTTTTCATTATTTTTAAAATTAATTGAAACAAAAGCAGTGTATTGCAATGAAATATGCTAATAAAAGGGTTAAATGTACAAGCTAACAAGGGGAAGCTTTATACAGCTAGGAACCAGCAACTTGCAAGACTAATAACACCATGTATCAGACAATTTTGATAGCTAATTGTCAGACCTCCAACATCACAAATGAACTTGTCTATATATATATTTATACTATAAAATTGGATTTAATCCTAAATCTAATTTTTCCTTGTAAGTTTGGATTTACTCCCTAATATTATTATTATTATTAATTTATATATATATATATAAAGTTCATTTGTGATGTTGGTCTGACAATTAGCTATCAAAATTGTCTGATACATGGTGTTATTAGTCTTGTAAGTTGCTGGTTCCTAGCTGTGTAAAGCTTCCCCTTGTTAGCTTGTACATTTAACCCTTTTATTTGCATATTTCATTGCAATACACTGCTTTTGTTTCAATTAATTTTAAAAATAATGAAAAAAATTATCAAAATACCTCTGTCATTTTTAAGCTGGCTTTTTGGAACATAAATTACGAAATTTTGATGGCAGTTTTTAGATCACTTCAAAATAGAGAATTCATATAGAGCTAGAAGCTATCTCAGGTGGCTTGCTATCAAAAGCGTTAATAATTGTGAGTTCACACTCCTTGCAGATGATGTACTGCTACCTTTTAGATAGTTTAGTAATTACATTTTAAATTGTAATATTAATGTAAATATCCCACCTATGGGAAATTATTGGTTTTAGCCATTTCGCTGTAACGATGCTGGAGCACCATTTTTTTCCACTGGTTTCTGTCTTGTCTTGTATTGTTGGTATTAGTGGAGGTGCGTGGCTTAGTGGTTAGGGTATCAGCATCGTAAGATTGTGGTTTCGATTCCTGGACCGGGCGATGCGTTGTGTTCTTGAGCAAAACACTTCATTTCACGTTGCTCCAGTCCACTCAGCTGGCAAAAATGAGTAACGCTGCGATGGACTGGCGTCCCGTCCAGCAGGGGAACACATACACCATAGAAACCGGGAAACTGGGCCCATGAGCCTGGTTAGGCTTTAAAAGGGTGCATTATTTTTTCATATTGTTGGTATTATATTTAACTTGTAGATATTCTTTTTGGAGATCTGTATCCCATGCAGTAATTACCTTTTTTATTATTTTATTTTACAAATCTGAAAACATGTATCATTTCATTATTTCTTGAGATATATTTAGTTTTGAAATTTTCTTCCTACAAGGTTTGTACTCCTTTATTACGCTTTTGTGTTGGTGGAAAGTGGACCCAAGGAGCTCGTAACACACCTACACTAAGTGAGTATCATTTAACTTCTATATTTTTTATTCATCATCATCATCGTTTAACGTCCGCTTTCCATGCTAGCATAGGTTGGATGATTTGACTCGACTGGCAAACCAGAAGGCTGCACCAGGCTCCAATCCGATTTGGCAGAGTTTCTACAGCTGGATGCCTTTCTTAACGCCAACCACTTCGAGAGTGTAGTGGGTGCTTTTACGTGCCACCAGCATGAGGACCAGTCAGGTGGTACTGGCAACTGCCATGCTCAAATGGTGTTTTTTATGTGCCACCTGCACTGGAGCCAGTCCAGCAATGATCACGCTCAGATCGTGCTCTTAGAGTTCCACTAGCACGGATGCCAGCCATCGAATTTGATTTCAATTTCACTTGCCTCGATAGGTCTTTGCAAGCATTATTATATGTTTAAATAAAATGGTTAAGTATATAATGTGGTTACCTTGTTCTGGGTCATCGTATTCAAATTTACTGTAGGCAATTCTATGGTTTTTGAGTTCAGCATTAGATTTCAGGGATAGGTGCGAATTTTTAAGAGTCTTTCTTAGAAAAAGTCAAATGGGTCCAAGTTAGGGACTCTGTATTAGACAAGATATTTTTTTATTAGTGTAACCTTTTAGCATTTAAACTAATCAAATCTGGTTCAAAGTATTCTGTTTTATGTTCAAACTAGTCATATCTGGCCTCTCACACTTAACATACAATATCATTTTGAAAATGAATAATCACATCAAAATCTCAAAACTAAAAGATAATTCATAAATTCAAAATGATGTAAATAAACAAGCATTACTTTTCACAGTAATTATGAATGCTAAAGGGTTAAGACACATTTTGCCCTGAATCAGTAACGACTGACAAATATAGAAAACAATTAGTGGCAAACCTGATTTTTACCGTTGAGTTTTTTCATTTTGATTCCAATGTTTTGTGCCCTTGATTGGTCATAGAAAAAACATTAAATGTAAGGCTTGTAATAATAATAATAATGAAGCTATTGTATACAGTGCTCAGGTGCACCACAACTTGTCAAAAGTGCGTATAAAGCATATGCAGTAATGTACAAATGTCTGGAAAGCGAACAGTGTATGAGTCAGATACATGCTTGCATGTGTATGGAGGGGAGAAAATCAGGTGTAGTGTTGGCGAATCTCAGGAAGCATGGAAGTTTTGAAGGATGCAGTGCTCCGACAACTAACAACTGATGCCAGCAGTTTGTTCCATGCTTCAGCAACTCTTAGCGTGAAAAGATGTTTCCGAAAGTCATGGGAGATGTGCTGTTTTCTGACTTTGTAAATATGTCCACGAGTGTTAGACGGGTGGAGTTTGAAAAGGTGCTCAGAGTTAGTTTGTAAGATGGTTAATAATTTTATGGGTGTCTGCCAAGTCAGCTGCCAGACGTCGGAGTTTCAGTGTATCCATGCCCAGGGAAGTAAGGCGTTAGTTTTGAATTCTATTCAAAGTTAAAAAAAAAACTTGTCAACTCTTTGAACCTGAAGTATTCTGATAAGACTTGGATTAGCAAATTATTAATTTCAAATAAAACTATTTTGTTAATTAAAATTATGATTATAATAATCTTTATTTTTTTCGATTTATTTGTTAAAGGTTCAGTTAGTAGCAGCATCTCCCTTCCCAGTCAGGGAACTTTGTGGCCATCTTTTCCCTCTCTCCAACTGAAAGGGTTGGAGGCTATAGCACATCTTCTGCAGCTTCCTCCAGCACATGTTGATTACCCCACTATAAAATTTGATCTTGGTACGTATTAAAAAACTTCCATTTTTTATCATTTGTTACAAATTCTGTTATCTAAACCAGTTTATAAAATTTCATAATTGTTTAACTTCTCCTTGCCTCCATGTGTCAGATGGCATGCATTAACCCTTTCGTTACCAACCTGGCTGAAACCGGCTCTGTAGTACAAATGTCTTGTTTTCATAAGTTCTGAATTAAAATCTTCCACCAAACCTTAGTCACAATTTATGTTCCTAACACCAGCTGAATGATAACTAAGTTATTTTACTAAATTCTTTGTTATATTTAAAATTAATTGAAAAAAATACAGAGCATCTCAACAGAAATACAGTAACAAAAGGGTTAAGGCAGATTTTCTGTGGTCAGATGCCCTTCCTGTCAACAACTCTGTTTCCAAACAGGGTAAGGTCTCCCATGGCCTCACTTTTCATGAAAGATTACAAATGAACAACATAGCTCGTATGGTTGTGCTGCTCATTTTACAGCCATCATGAAATGTCAGAGCTGGCATGCACACACACACACACACACACACACACACACACACACACACAGTGGACTTCCTCCATCAAATACACTCATGACTCTGGGGCTGTAGTAGAGAAACTGCGTCCCAGACCACCCGGTTTGGAAGCAAGATTGTCACCCACACAGCAACATCTGCACCTATTAACAAATTTGTTTTCAACAGTGTTGCCATACATTAGATTTTATATAGTCACATATCCAACATGAGGTTCCTTGGGCTGAGTCTCAGGTACCAAGACATGTAAATGGTTACAGTATTGTAAAATCTCTATATATATAAACGGCAAAATGTCTGTCTGTCTGTGTGTGTGTGTGTGTGTGTGTGTGTATCCTTTATACAAATCCACAATTTTTCAGTTAGAGGGATCGCACTTTCTATGATTTCTATGGTCTGTTTCCAGTCATCTGTGTAAACATGTCTGGCAATGGGGGGAAAGCATTACCTTGCTTGGAAACAAGTGATGGTTGACTGCAAGAAGGGCATTTTGCATCTGACTCATGCAAACATGGAACAAAGGACACGAAAACGATGCTGATCTCTCATATTGATACCTAAATATTTAATTCATACCTCTATTTGCATTAATATATATTTTCTCTTTTCCCCTGCAGAACCTTTGAATTCTAACATTATAATGGGACCAGCACTATTTCTTAAACAATGCAGTGTTATTGCCTATAGTTTAGTGGAATTGGTATGTTCTGCAGATGCACCAGGTATGTATACATATATATATAATATATATATATATGTTCATATTTCACTTAATGTCCTCTTGCTCTTGTTTCAAGATACATTTTTTAACCTTTCTAAATTCTAATGATAATCCATTTGATATTATTTGATCAGATGATCTCGTCGTTTATATTTGGTCGCTGTTTGTGGAACACCTAAAACTTGGTCTGGAAGCTGGCCTCAAAACCGACACCAGGGATGCCCTATCTTCTTTTCTCTGTGACTTTTCAACTCTAATTCTCAGTCGACCAGCACCTTATTCAGTCAAATATGTAAGTCAATGATTCTTTTAATTTTCTTTTTCTTTTTTGCTTGTTCCAGTCATTTGACTGTGGCCATGCTGGGGCCCTGCCTTGAAGTATTGTTAGCCAAATAGATCAACTCTTTTAAGCCTGGTACTTGTTCTACCAGTCGTCTTCCAGAATGTATCTGTATTCATCCGGAATGAGTTGAGCTGGTTCCATCCAACAACTGTTCTGAATTTCAGTTGGAATACAAGTTCACTCCTGGTCCCTGGTTACATGCATACACACTTTGGGATGGTGTGACCAGTAGGAGCTCATCTTGTCATTGATTGTTGACCATCATAGAGGATTTGCTGTCCCAAGATTTTATCGGTCAGGCAATTTTGACGTCTTATGCAAATGGATGAGTTCTTTTGTTTGTTTCCATTTCACTTCAGCTGACTTGTATGTAAAGTTTTTGCAAAAATTCAACATTTACATTCCGTTTTACATAAGTAGTTTTACAGCTCGAAGCACTTTATGGTTAATAATCAGCCATGGAGTGGGAGCGGAAAAATCAGGCAAATGGCATAATGTAATTTGGTTGTTGGCTGCATGATTTGAACTTGAAACCTTGTGGTTACTTGTTCAGTCTTCAATCTTGTAGACATTGTCTCATTTTTGTATTTTATATTGATTATTGTATGAATTTCATGTTGCCTTGGCTTATCAATATTTGGTCTTTTTATTTAAAAAAAAATTTGTTTCATGATTTTCTTTATCTTCTTTGTTGCAGAAATTATTCCTTGCTGTTACCAAACTCCCCAAAAAGATACTTTGTTCAACAGCCTATAACATTAGCAGTGGAGAAAAAATCCATGTAAGTTTTTCTTTTATAATCTGTTATTTTCTTTTTAATAATCACTAAGATTTGGTCTTCAAAATTTCATTGCTGACTAATATTATTTATTACTAGCAGTATTGCCCGGTATTGCTCGGGTTTGTTTCAACACTTTACAATTGGAATTTTTGAAAAGTAAAAATTTTGCATTATGTAGCTTGTTATTCTCTTTAAGTGAACATTATTCTGGTTGAAATACACCGAAAAATGGCGAAGACAACAGTAAAAAATCGTAAAAAATAGGGATTTTCATAGAAAAAAAAAAAGCACCTTTGTGATGTAAATAATTTTTGGTGTTAACATGGTCCGATTTGAATTTTTTCTTCTACGGAAGGAAGAGCAAGCCTTCTTCTATCATACTCTCAATTTTGGTCAACTTGCGCTGCAGGGTCTAGGAGGAGATAGTGTTAGTTGAAGGCTACCAAACCTGCCATACACAGACAACTTCAGCTTTATATATATATATATATATAGATTTAATACCTAAATTAGAGATATATTTTCTTACCATTTTAAATTGATTTCCATTCGTTCATTTGCATTTGTCATATTGATGAAAATGAGTGATTGTTTGTGTTGGCAATAATGGCTATCAATTTCATTTAGGTTTACCAGTTAAAACTGATTTCTTTGTTTCTTATTGCAAGTAAAAATAATCCGCATTCACTGGGATTCATACAGGTTATTAGAATATTGGTTGTTCACTTGCAAAATATGTATTATTTTTATTAGTTACTATCACTATGACCCAGCAACGCCGGGTCATATTGCTAGTGCATGCATATACAGCTGCATGCATGCGCACATACATGCAAGTACTGTCCAAATCTCCGACCAATCACATATAGCTAGCTGGCATTCAATTGGCGTATCAAGTTTCGGGCATTTTGATTGAGTTTTGGATATAAAATTCACAAAAAAGTCACTTCTATTGATTTTTTAATGGCTTTGCGGGGTGACTGGGGAAATGTAAAGATGTGCACGACCATCCTTGGACGGTTTTGAATGACCATAGAAAGTGCGAGCCCTCTAACTGGAAAATTGTGGATTTGTATAAAGGACACACACACAGACATTTTGCCATTTATATATATATAGAGAGAGATTAACATTTTGCAGTTTTGGTAACCATTATTGTGTAGTTAAAATGTTTTTAGATGGTCATTGCCTGGATAGAATTTACATAAAGCTGGCTTCCATATATCGAGCTGAGCTAGTCTTTATTCATTAAATCTACCCATATAATGTCCACCAGCATTTGCTGGTTCAACATAGTTATTGATATGGTCAGAGCAAATTTGCTTCCCCTAGTTGAGCGCTTCCGGAATGATTGGCTGGCTTTGAACCTGTACATATATACACATCAAAGGGCTTCTTTCAGTGTTTATTTACCCTACTAACTCACAAAAGCTTTGGTTGGCCAAAACTTATGGTAAAAAAACACTTGTTTAAGATGCTATGCAGCAGGACTGAACCCTCAACCACAAAGCCACATTGGAATGTGTGTCTAATATCTTTTGTATTTGATGGTAAATATTATCTCCTTCCAGTTCCAGTCAAGCCTTCTAACCCATGCCAGTTTGGAAAAACGGATGTTAAATGATATTTTGAGAGAAACCCACAGTAGTAGTAGTAGTAGTAGTAACAGTAATCCTCTGTGTGTGTGTGTGTAATTGAATTATTTTATCTGATTTCTCATTTTGCTGTTTCTCTTTTGTTGTGTCCAGGGTACTCCAGCTCTGTTTTTAACTGAACTCTTACTGACGCCATCAATGCTAAAGGAAGGAGTTTCTCAAGAGAAGTACACAGAAAAGTTCTTATACCTTTTTATTTGAAATTGTCTTTGCCCCCCCCCCCATCCCACTTCCAATCATTTTTCTACATATTGAAATCTTAAGGGATTAAGACTAGGATTAGTAAAAATATTAACAGTACTATTACTGCCTTACTATTACTACTATACCAACTTTTAAAGAAAATTAAACAATGATGTTATGGAGATGTACTTGTATAGCAAGTGACCTGATCTGAGATCGTGCGCTGGAACGAAAACAATTGCAGTGTGGAAGGTGTTTATAAGCCATTTGAAAGATGTAGCACAAAGTTTTGTCAGTGAACAGGTCGGGGTCTCAAAGCGATGAAAATATTTTGACAAATTAAATTTAAATGTTGAGGTGAATCTAACGGTTTTGTGTGTTTCTTAAAAGGCTTATAAACACCTTCCACGCTGCAATTGTAAACAATGATGATATCTGGCCTAATTATTCCTGTTTTATGTTCAAACTGGCCAGGTCCAGCCTCTCACACCTAGCCTACAATGCTATTCTGAAATTGAAGTCACATGTATGAAATTTCAAAGCTATGAAATAATGCATGATTAACTTGAAACTGTGAATAAGTGAGCAATTCATTTGATGGAGTCATCTGAATGCTAAAGGATTAACCTAATCTTCTAGTAGAGCATGTATCAAGGTTTTGGTCCCTTGAATTATATACAGCTTCTTTTCAACAGTTTCCATCTCTCCCATTTCACTCACTGTTGTGGGGTCAATATGAGGTTTATAATAGAAAGCTACAGTGCTGTGCAGTGCAATTAAGCCTGAAGACACCTGAACTTTGTATAAATTCATTAACCATGCCTGCCCTCATTAAATTACACAATGTTGCTAAGACTTCATTCTCTCTTTCTCTTTCAGTTACCTGACATTATTTGTGAGTATGATTGAGCTGGGAATGGCCAATCCATCTGGAGTTCTTGAATACTGTCAGGCTGTGATTCAAATCCTAGATCTTCATGCTACCTATGTTGAACAGAAAGAGCAGCTGTGGCGTTTGTGGTCTTGCTTAGTTAATCCTCTCTTGGACTACATTTCAAAGGTAATTACTTGTTTACCCAACACATTACACACTTCTTGTTTACCTACAGGCCAGTTCTGATTGAATAGACCCATAGTCAAAAAACCTTTCAGCCCTGACTATCCTGTCTTTGTATATCAGAGACTACACTGTCCAATGTTCCTCCATCCTCCTACATTTTTTTTTTGTCTGTAAGTTAGTAATCTGTTTGTTCACTTTTCCATGTTAATATGATTTTAACCCTTTCATTAATGTATTTGAGATGCTCTGTGTTTTTTTCAATTATTTTAAATATTACAAATAATTTAGTAAAATAACTTTATCATTAAGCTAGTGTCAGGAACATGAATTGTGATGATTTGGTGGAAGATTTTAATTCAAAACTTATGAAAACAAGACATTTATACTACAGAGCCAGAGCTAGTTTCAGCCAGGTTGGTAACGAAAGGGTTAATGGGAATTGATTTTGGAGCAAGATTTTATGACTGGTTGCTTTTCCTGTTGCCACTCCCCAAAATGCTCTCACCAGACATAATTTCACTGTTTCACCAAAATGCTATAGTGAAATATCAACATTCATTCATGCATGTGTAGACACAATGTATGATTGGCTTAATACAGTTTTCATTCACTGAATTTCCTCACAAGGCACTGGTCTGCCTGGGACAGTAATAGATGATGTCCAAGGTGCCGTGCAAACTTGTTAACCACTCAACCATTCTTTCACTGTGTGGGGTTATTAACTTGAATGTCTGGAACATGGAATTTTGATGGAAAGTTTTAACTTAGGTCACCTTAAAACTGGAAGTTTGTATCCGAGAACCAGGCGTAACCCCTCAGATGGGTTGGTTCACACTACTATCATTGGATGATGTGGTCAGTGATTTACTGTAATCAAATAAAATATGACTTGATGGTCTTGGTTGGAATGCCTTTGAATATAGATCTGTTTAAGCATTTTGTTATATTTCTGATGAGATACACTGCCTTTGCATCAATCTTGAAATCAACGAAAAGTTTTGTAAAATAACTCATGTCATTATTATTAAGCTGGTGTTTGGAACAAATTCTCCTGAAATTTTGGTGGAAGGTTTTAATTTAGATCCCTTTAAAATGGGAAGATTGCATCATAAAATTAGCAGTGTCAGGAGGGTCAGTATCAAAAGGGCTCACCTTTTTGTTATGTTTCTGTTAAGATACATTACCATTATTTCATTTAATTTTGAAAATAACAAAGAATTTTGTAAAATAAGACACAAGTTAAATTCTGAGGGAAGGTTTTAATTTCAATCATTTTTAACCCCTTAGCATTTAAACTGCCCATATCCTGCCAAAATATTCTACCTGTTGTATCTTGAAACTGGTCGTATCCCACCTTTCACACCTGCCCTACAGTGTCATTTTAAAAATCATCACATCATTGGAATCTCGAATTTATTGAATAATGCCTGGTTAATTTTAAAGTGATGTGAATACATAAGCAGTATATTTGACAGTCATCTGAATGCTAAAGGATTAAACAGGGACAGTTTTGGACAGATTGCCATCAAAACAATGTTTATTTTCTTTTATTCCACAGAACAATGAGATTAATCAAGGAGATGCTTTAGAACACAACTTCACCTGTCTTTATCGTTCATTATTTTTTCCTGTCAAATGGTTGTTTGGCAACCAGTTATTTGCTGTAAGTTCTTTTTCTTTTTATATCTCCCTCTGCTTTCATCATTTGTGAAATAATAAAGCTAATTTCATTACAGTACAGCTGCTTCTCGTGATCCAGCTCCAAAATTTTAATCTGAACAAAGCTGCAATAACCTGTAAACAGTTTACTGCTCAGCAGGTTTTACATACAATACGCACTTTGTTTGTGGCGACATTTTGTTGATTTGCCTGCTAAAGTATTAGTATTGTTTAAAGCAGTTCCCCATTGTAAGACCTCGTGTTCTTTTTCTTTCATCATCATCGTTTAACATCTGCTTTCCATGCTAGCATGGGTTGGACAATTTGTCTGAGGGCTGGCGAACCAGATGGCTGCACCAGGCTCCAATCTAGATCTGGCAGAGTTTCTACAACTGGATGCCCTTCCTAACGCCAATCACTCTGAGAGTGTAGTGGGTGCTTTTTATGTGCCACCAGCATGGGGCCAGTCAGGCGGTACTGGCAATGACCTCGCTTGAATCTTTTTACACATGCCACTGGCACAAGTGCCAGTAAGGCAACGTTGGTAACGATCACGCTTCAATGGAGCCCTTTTACGTGCCACCGGCACGGAGCCAGCTGGCTGCTCTGGCAACGATCACGCTTTATTTTTCCTAAAGGTGATTTGCCACGGAGTGTTGAAAATGTCTGCTTGTGTATTGCTTACAAGTTCAAGTCCATTAATAGTTTTTTTGAGATTATGAGCAAAGCTCTTTATTTTACATATCTTTTACTTGTTTCAGTCGTTAGACTGTGGTCATGCTGGGGCATTGCCTTGCAGAACTTTTAGTCAAATGAATTGACCCCAGTACTTTTTTTTGTTTTTCGTTAAGTCTGAAACCTATTCCATCAGTTTATTTTGCTGAACCACTAAGTTACACGGATGTAAACACAACACTGGTTGTCAAGCAGTGATGAGGACCTCTTCAGACACACACCCATACATGCATGTATCTTTCAGTTTCTCACTACCAAATCCACTCACAAGGCCTTGCTTGGCCTAAGGCTATTGTTGAAGACATTTGCCCATGGTGCCATGTTGTGGGACTGAACCTGGAACTATGTGATTGGGAAACAAACTTCTTACCACACAGCCACAAACTTTTTATTTTAACATTTTGGGATCTTCCTAAATTATTTGGTACTTGCTAAGAAAGGAGACAAAAATGCTTGTATCCATCTTATCTGAGATGAATAATCATCTCTGGTCTACTTCATAACCTGAAAACCAGGTAAAAGCATTAACTCTCTTGCACCTGTCGTTCATAGGTAGAAGACTCAATCCATTTTAATTTCATCCTCTGTCTTTTTCTGATTACATTTTATCCTTTCACTGCTATTTTTTCCCCTTTCTTTACACAGACTGTCAACAAGACCCTGATGAAGACCTGGTCAAACATCTATCGGACATTCGCTAATCTTGCTGCCCTTGTTGTCAATGCTGCTCCTAATGTCACCTGTGAACATTTGAGCCACCTCATTGTGACGGACCTTCACTTGCCTACTGGTAGTCAGGTAAATTCCTTTTCACTAATGTTTGGTTACTTAGGGACATTATCAAATGGAATCCATTTTCAAACTTGTTTCTCCCGTCAGTGGGATTCACCGAAGTATATTTTCTACAGCTGGAAGCTCTTCCTGTCAACAACCCTCACCTGTTTCCAAACGGTAATATTTCCTTATGGCGAATAATAATAATATTCAAGGCGGCGAGCTGGCAGAAACGTTAGTATGCCAGGCGAAATGCTTAGCGGTATTTCGTCTGCCGCTACGTTCTGAGTTCAAATTCCGCCAAGGTCGACTTTGCCTTTCATCCTTTCGGGGTTAATAAATTAAGTACCAGTTACACACTGGGGTCGATGTAATTGACTTAATCCGTTTGTCCTTGTTCGTCCCCTCTGTGTTTAGCCCCTTGTGGGTAGTAAAGAAATAGGTAATATTTCCTTATGGCAGGATATGTTTTCATGGAAGACAAATGAATGACACTCATCTATATCTGTGATGCCAAGACAAGGAGACAAACATACACATGATGGGCTTCTTTCAGTTTCCATGTACCACATCCATTCAGTGCTTTGGTTGACCTTCAGCTATAGTAGTGAGGTGAAACTCAAAACTACATGATTCGGAAGTGAACTGCTTAACTGCACTTTAGGGGGCATAGCAGCTGAATTCTCTTAAGCCTTGAATAATATAGTTGTGGAAAATTAAATCAGAAAGCAGAACCAAAATCGAAGTCGATCAACATCAATGGAAATTGCAGCTGTGATACCAGTGCCGGTGACAAGTAAGCGAACCATCCAAACGTGGCCATTGCCAGCGCCGCCCCGACTGGCCCCCGTGCTGGTGGCACGTAAAAAGCACCGTCCGTCCGTGGCTGTTTGCCAGCCCTGTCTGGCACCTGTGCGGGTGGCATGTAAAAAGCACCCACTACACTCACGGAGTGGTTGGCGTTAGGAAGGGCATCCAGCCGTAGAAAAACTACCAGATCAGACTGGGCCTGATGCAGCCTTCTGGCTTCCCAGACCCCAGTTGAACCGTCCAATCCATGCTAGCATGGAAAGCGGACGCTAAATGATGAGGATGATGATATACATTAAGACAAGATGCTCAGAACTGGAATGCTTTTATTCATAGGCCCTGCTTGATCCAAGCTGACCTGAGGTTAAACAATGACCGCCTCATCATCACTGTCTTGTGTACTCGCATAAGCTGAACCATTCAACAGGAATTGGTTTGTGAGAAGACTGCAAAACCCCATTGTCTGCTTTCACTTGGTTGCCACAGCTCGATGTCCTTGCTCACACCAACCACTTTACAGAGTGTACTGCATGCTTTTTTTTTCCCCCTTCAAAATTATCTCTGTATGAGACTAAATATAAAACCATGCAGAATTGATAAAAAAATTGCATGTTCCAAAATATTTATGTATGAGGAAACGGTTCTATTCTAATTTCTCTGGTTTTCTTCAGAAACTAAAGACTGACACCTTGTTTCTTGAGCAACTAACTATGATTTGTGGAACCTTGCTAAGTTTTGTGGATTTTTCCCCTCACAGCCGAAATACTTCTTTTGGTAAGTTCTTTGTTTTTCTTTTTCTATTTGCTCATATTGTTTTTAATTTTATATTGATTTAAAAAAAAAAGTTGAATTTTTTCTAAATTATTGATAATTAATGTTCTGACATAAGCTTGGTGTTAATTTAGAAGGAATAGCTTGGTGAGTGTGACATTAAGCTATCAACTAGCAGTTTGTGAGTTCCAGTATATATATACACATATATATATATATATATACATGTATGTATGTATGTAATGGACTCCCTTGTTGAAGTTGATGTGTGGATGTTCAGTTTTTGCTGAACAACCTGCCCAAATGATTTGTTTATAGTGAACAAACGTATGTACTGTACATTGGCTCACTCTCTCCATCAAATTAAACGTTACCTGAACAGGTACACTGTGTGCCATGTGTCAAGTGTTGAAGTGATCGCTGAGTAATGCAAAATGAAGTGTTTTGCTTAAGAACACAACACACCAGCCAGTCTAGCGATTGAAACCACGATCTCACAATAGTGACTGCAACACCCCAGCCACTAGGCCATGTGCCCTCACTATATGATGAATAAGATATTTGATCCTTGACAATCAAAGTGCCTGCTATATATATAGATGTGTGTGTGTGTGTACACACTCTGCAGGCACTTTGGTTGTCACAGGGTTAAATATTTTATTCATCATGCCTTTCAATTTACGAATCTATCCATTGGGAAATATTGTACCAGAAGGTTAATAAATAATCACTTGACATGTTAATTAAGGGGTGGGGGAACAGTGGAGATTTCTTTCTCTCTTTGTCTGTCTTACTCTCTCTCTTTCTCTTTCTCTCTCTCTGATAAAATAATATATGAAAATTAGACGAAGTCCCTGTGGATCTCCTTAGGTTTGCAAAGAGAATAAAGATATATTTTGCTAATTTGATTGCAAACTGCTAAGTCCCTCACCCCATGAGAGGGTCTTTCTAATACTAGCTTCCCAAATGAATTATAAGTAAAACTGGTTTCAGTCCAGGAATACAACAAAGACTAGGAGTAAGAAAAATTTATTCTCATGGCATCATTTGTCCAACCTCACAGTTGTTAGATTTTGTTATACTGAAAATCTTCTTTTTTCTGTCAGTATTCTGATAAGAAGTATTAAAAGAATGTTCCTCCTCTCTGTTCCAGTAAGTATCTGGCTAAAAGAGATTCAGTATTGTTCAGACAAAATATTTTGAGTTCAAATTCTACCCTGATCCACACCACTTTCATGCTTCCTCAGTAAAAAATGTAATTATCAGTTGATGTAGCAAAAATTGGGAAAGGAATGTCAATGGAATTGGCTATTCCTTGCTCCAGTATGTTCACATTTTTGTGATTGAACCTGTAAAAGAATTTAAGAATTGTTGAAATTTAAAAATTTATTTTGCAGCTCTTGGCAGTCCTGGAAAATGGGGTGGCAAACGAAAGCAGAATCCTTTGAAAAATCTGAATTCTGTTATTGATTTGGTTGTGCTTGTCACCAATTCTGTCTTTGAGCAGATCAACAGAGAAGAATATGAAAGTAGTGTTGACAAACAGGTACAAACGTTTTTTTCCTTTTTCTGCAATTTTCCTGTTTTGCACATTACTTAGCAACCATACCTGTGCTGGCGGTACAAGAGAATCAGCCAGTGCATTCTGTAAAGTGGTTACTGTTAGGAAGCGCATTCAGCCGTAGGAACCCTACCAAAGTAGATATTGGAGCTTGCCTCGTCCTGTCAGGCCCTCCTACTCATGCTCACAATGAGAATAGATGCTGAATAATGGTAATTTAGTTGTTACATAATCTTTGAATGAGATTTCTTTTCTACTATAAGATTTTAATGCAGTTGGTATCACTAAACATTACAGAAAAAAAGAAACTGGCTTAAGGACAGGCTTCAACCCACTCTGGCTATTATAGCTTTCTGGGTGACCAGGTTATCAGAATTACACTACACAACTCCTTCCTGGTTTGTTGGGATTCTGTGGGAAATAAATATTCACTGAGACTGTTGTTCAGTTTTATATTTAAAATAGCCAACAGAACCTCTTCAGTTTGGTTTTCGTGTTTGTCCTCACCTATCATCATGAACGTTGGGTGTGAACTCAAGGGTCTGAAATAGAGTTGCTACAAAAGGGTCTCTTGAGTAATGTTTTTAATAGGGTGTACAGCTTGGAGCTCAGGAGTCTCCAGGTTGAATTGCTCCTTCTCCAGTCAAGAATCATATTTCTGGTACTGTGGTCATGTGATTAGAATGTCAGAGGAAAGAATCACAAGATGGATTCTTCAGGCCGAGCCAACCAGTAGGAGACTTTGATGTACACCAAGAATGAGGTGGCTGGATTATATCTACTGTCTCAATCAATCATACATGGGAATCCAGGTGGAAAGTGTAATGATGGTTATTCCTGATAGGACCCTATGGAGGACTCTATCCCTATGGTCATCCCTTGAATAGTGGTGGGGAATATGAATGGAATATATTGTCCTAATGATGATTAATGTGTCATGGAATTATTTCTTGTTGAAAACTTTAAACAAGATAGTTCATTGTGTTGGACATTAGTAGTTCATCAAAATATTTTGTGGGAAGAAACTGAAATTTTCAGTTAAAATAGAACGGATTTATTGTATCTTGCCAAGGCTTTTAGTGCTTAATAACTAATTGAATACCTTGTGGAAATAAAATAATACAGTTGAAATAGCAGAAATAAATTGTATCTTGCTAGCACCAAGTGATTATGAAATAGTGAAATAGCTTATGGAGATTAAAACTTGTTGAAATAGAAAATGATTTATTAACCCATTTCTTACTCTGTTTCTGCTTTTGTTTCTGTTAATTTCGAAAAAAAAAATGAATTTAGTAAAATAACTTTCTCATTATTAAGCTGGTATTTGGAATATAAATTTATAGGCGTAGGAGTGGCTGTGTGGTAAGTAGCTTGCTTACAAACCACATGGTTTCGGGTTCAGTCCCATTGCGTGGCACCTTGGATAAGTGTCTTCTACTATAGCCTTGGGCCAACCAAAGCCTTGTGAGTGGATTTCGTAGACGGAAACTGAAAGAAGCCCATCGTATATATGTATGTTTGTGTGTCTGTGTTTGTCCCCCGCAACATCGCTTGACAACTGATGCTGGTGTGTTTACTAAGCTTACAAAGAATAAGTCCTGGGGTCGATTTGCTCGACTAAAGGCGGTGCTCCAGCATGGCCACAGTCAAAATGGCTGAAACAAGTAAAAGAGTAAAGAGTTAACATGTAATTTTGATGTAAAATTTTAATTTAAATGGTTTTAAAACAGTAAGTTTGTATCCTAGAACCAGGGGGGGGGTTTCAAGCATGTTGGCATCAGAAGGGTTAAAAGCTAATTTGAGAAGCTGGAATAGCTGGCATTTGATAGTGTAATCAGTAAAGTGACTGACACAGTGACAGATATGTAACTCCAGATCTGTTACTGATCCGGTTTCTTTTTACTTCCGTAATCCATTTGATACAAACTTTCCTAAAATCACTCTTGGCTCCATGATACAAACTTTCCGTTCCTGTTTTAAAGTGATCAAAATATTCTTCCATCGAAAGTTTGTGGTGATTTTCATTTCAAATGCTGTCTTAATAAGGACAGAAATTATTTTTAATAAGTTCATTATTTTCAAAATTGATTGAATCAAAGGCAAATATATTTCAACAGAAATAGGGTTAAATGAGTGTTTATAATGATATCTAATGTTAAATTCTTTTTGTTGCTGATTTTAATCATTTAAATTTTATTTTTAAATGTTATTTTAATTTTCAGACTGTAAATTTTGCTTCACTCCAATCAGCTGCCCGACACCTTATTGGAATCATGACTACTCTGTTCTCGGAAATAACCTCTCCAAATTCAGTTCCTTTACTCTTAGAAAAAACTTCCAAGGCTGTTAGCAGCTTGTTTGTTCTTGCTAAAGCCACTTATAAAGTATTTCCTTCAAGCTCACTCCCAAAGGTAACCCTTTCTGTTTTCTTTTTTTCTCGTGTCTATTATTTTGAGGCTGAGCCAGTTAACCGCTTAACCATTTTAACAATTTTATAGAATTCTGCCAAGTCTCATCTTAACATATTTACTTGGATATAATGCAATCTTAACCGCTTTGATACAAACACCTGACACCACCCCTCATTCTATGATACAAACCTC
The DNA here is from genome assembly GCF_006345805.1 of Octopus sinensis. Taxonomy (NCBI): domain Eukaryota; kingdom Metazoa; phylum Mollusca; class Cephalopoda; order Octopoda; family Octopodidae; genus Octopus; species Octopus sinensis. The sequence continues at coordinate 90,160,266 of NC_043005.1, read as the reverse complement.
TTTAGAGTGATTCGAATTAAAAACCCTCCATTGAAATTTCGCTTAATGTCAGTGTTCATAATCGACAGAGTGTAAGTACCTTGAGAGAAAAGTTGGACCTAAGAAGCATCAGTTGTTGTGTGCAAGAGAGACGTTTGCGCTGGTATGGTCATGTGACGAGAATGGCTGAAGATAGTTGTGCAAAAGTGCCACACCCTGGCAGTTGAGGGGACCTGTGGAAGAGGTAGACCCAGGAAAACCTGGGTCGAGGTGGTGAAGCACGATCTTCGAACTTTAGGTCTCACCAAGGAAATGACCAGAGACCGAAACCTATGGAAGTATGCTGTGTGTGAGAAAACCTGGCAAGACCAGTGAGAACAGTCAAAATCAAAATCAAACCAAATCAATTCATATATCAGAAAGCATAACCAAATTGAGGTCGATCAACACCAGTGGGAATTGCAGCTGTGGTTAAGCGAACCATCCGATCGTGGTCGTTGCCGGCGCCGCCCCGTCTAGCCTCCGTGTTGGTGGCACGTAAAAGCACCATCCGTTCGTGTCCGTTGCCAGCCCCGCCTGGCCCCCGTGCCGGTGACACGTAAAAGCACCATCCGTTTGTGGCCGTTTGCCAGCTCTGTCTGGCCCCCGTGTTGGTGGCACGTAAAAGCACCATCCGTTCGTGTCCGTTGCCAGTCTCGCCTGACCCCACGTGCCGGTGACACGTAAAAGCACCATCCGTTCGTGGCCGTTTGCCAGCTCTGTCTGGCACCTGTGCGGGTGGCACGTAAAAAGCACCCACTGCACTCACGGAGTGGTTGGTGTTAGGAAGGGCATCCAGCTGTAGAAACACTGCCAGATCTGACTGGGCCTGATGAAGCCTTCCAGCTTCACAGACCCCAGTTGAACCGTCCAACCCATGCTAGCATGGAAAACGGACGCTAAATGATGATGATTTGTTCCAAAACCCAGCTCAATAATGACATTTTATTAAATTCTTATTTTCAAAATTAATTGAAACAAAGGCAATAAGTTAATGGGTCAAATAAACTTGAGCACCTCCTCCCCTCGTTTTTAACACCCACTTTTCCAAGCTTGCATGACTCAGAATTCCTCTTGTTGAATGAATGCCCTTCCTGTCACCAACCCTCGATCTGTTACCATGCAAGCTAATAATCTCAGTCTATCAAACAGTGAACAGTTTGGACATAGTCGTGAGCCTCTTTTGTTTGCAAAAATTGTGCAAAATGTCAAGACATACCAAGAATCCCAAACATGCCTCTGTAGTTGACTAAGCATAGAATATTGCTTGTATTTATTGGCAAATTCTTTTCTTATAGAACACTGAAATGCTTAAAGAAAACCAATCATGTTCTTTATCTTCTTAATCTTTTATACTTGAGTTATCATCATCATCGTTTAACGTCCGCTTTCCATGCTAGCATGGGTTTGACGGTTTGACTGAGGGCTGGCGAACCAGATGGCTGCACCAGGCTCCAGTCTTGATCTGGCAGGGTTTCTACAGTTGGATGCCCTTCCTAACGCCAATAACTCTTAGAGTGTAGTGGGTGCTTTTACATGCCACCGGCACGGGTGCCAGTCAGGTGGTACTGGCAACGACCTTGCTCAAATCTTTTTACACATGCCAACAGCACAGGTGCCAGCAAGGTGATGCTGGTAATGATCCCGCTTGAATGGTACCTCCTACATGCTAGCAGCATGGAAGCCAGTTAGCCGCTCTGGCAATGATCACGCTCAGATGGTGCTCTTAGCACCCTACTAGCACAGGGCTCAAGTGCCAGTAAGGCAACGCTGGTAACGATCACACTCGAATGGTGCCTTTTATGTGTTTTACTGGCACAGAAGCCGGTTAGCCGCTCTGTCAACGATCACGCTCGTATGGTGCTCATGCCTGTCATCGAATTTCCCAAAATTGGTTTGGATGCTCTTAATTAAATTTCTCACATTATACATAATCACCAACGATCATTAAGAGCGTCTTGCACTTCCTTGTCCTTCACCAACCCACCCCTGGCTCTTCTATTACTGTTGTTGGCCTGAGCAGCCACCTCAGGTACTTGCACCCATCAAGATGAGGCTCAGTCACTTGCTACAGATTAATTACTTGCGTATCAGTTAATGCTGATAACGACACAAGTAGATAGAGAGTAATTGTGGTGATGGGAATTTCTTTATGCTGTTATATAATTAATTTCATTTTAGAAGAAAATAAATGATTCAAATATTTTTTTTTCCCATTCCAATGTTTTAGCATGACAAATTATGGCAAGATGTTATCAACAGTATACAGAATACCTATAAAGGTATGTATGATACAGACTTTCTGAATGTTTTGGCACCACTACTGGAAGTAAACTTTCTTCACCCACGGAGATTCATCAAAAATCAAACAGTTCAGTTATGGAAGGCCACTTTCAGCCAAACTCCTTCACTAGCTTATACAGATTCTCTACGGTAAGTGTTTTTGGAATTTAATTAGTTTTCTTAGAATTGGATATAAGCCATCTTGTTTCTTGTGTTTTTGTTTAGCCCCGGGTCAGTCTCGCTCCAGCTGACTTACAATCAAAAGCAGACCTGCCATGATGATCCTCCCTAACCCTCTTTCTACACCTCATGTGCCTTGTTAGTAAAAGACAATGGGGTGAGGTTTACTCTTTTACTTGTTTCAGTCATTTGACTGTGGCCATGCTGGAGCACCGCCTTTAGTCGAGCAAATCGACCCCAGGACTTATTCTTTGTAAGCCTAGTACTTATTCTATCGGTCTCTTTTGCCGAGCCGCTAAGTTACGGCAACGTAGACACACAAGCATCGGTTGTCAAGTGATGCTGGGGGGACACACACACAAGCATATACATATACATATATACGGCGGGCTTCTTTCAGTTTCCGTCTACAAAATCCACTCACAAGGCTTTGGTCGGCCCAAGGCTATAGTAGAAGACACTTGCCCAAGGTGCCACGCAGTGGGACTGAACCCGGAACCATGTGGTTGGTAAACAAGCTACTTACTACACAGCCACTCCTACGCCTGGGTTTGACTATAATTTTTAACAAATTGTGTTTCCATAAAGAGGCTGCTTCCATGACTCCTCTTATTTCATGTAAACACTGGTGGATAGCAGAATCAGCTGAGTGTCAGACTAAATGGCTTTCTTAATATTTAGTTCTAAGTTCAAATCCTGGCTTGGTCAACTTTGCTTTCATCTTCCTGGGGCTGGTTTGATGCTTTCTCTTTCTCAAAATGTCTTTTGCTTAAATTGAAAATATTCTTGTATACACCACCACATCATTATTATTGCCTTTCATCCTTCTGGACTTTAAAATATCGGTCAAGTCCTGTGTTTGTTATGAACTGATTGTTCCTTTTCTTCAAATTTTTGGTCTTGCTCTTGTCTTCAAGCTGGCAGAATCGTTAGCACACCAGACAACAATGCTTAGTGGCATTTCATCTATCTTAACCCTTTCGTTACTATATTTCTGACCAAAATACACCCCTTATGTGTTTCAATTAATTTCTAACATAATCATAAATTTAGTCTGGTTTCATTAAACAACTATAGCTTTTTTATTTATCAATATATTGTTATTTTTGGAAGATAATTTAATGAAATGTTCTCAACCAATTCTATACTATAATTGCAGGTAGATACAGGTAAATTCAACAAAATATAAAATTATTAAAATTTTTGTTCAAACATCGCTATAGAAAATGGGTTATTAGCTAATATTCAATTGGGTATACAACAAAATTTTACTATAGAATTTGTTATTCTGGGTAACTTTCTGATACCCATAATAATATTTATGGCAAAATAGGCCTTAATTTCATTTAAGGTTGTGGGAAACCACAAACTATCCCTTCTTTCGCTTTGTTTACATTTAGCGTAACGGTTCATTTCTGCCATAATTTTCTGATACCCATAATAATATTTATGGGTAACTTTCTGATACCCATAATAATATTTATGGGTAACTTTCTGATACCCATAATAATATTTATGGCAAAATAGGCCTTAATTTCATTTAAGGTTTCCTTTCTTTCGCTTTGTTTACATTTAGTGTAACGGTTCGTTTCCGCCGTAATGATTTCAAATAGGCTCATTCGAAAAAGTAAAAAGAAATAGTCTAAGGCTTTACTCTCCTGGGAAAGACTGTGGCTTGGTCCAGTTTCTTCAGAAAAATCACTGAAAGAAACAGTTTTTAAATTTTCACTCCATTCAGGTGCCAATTCATTTTCTTTATCGCTGTCCGCTGTCGGAGCTCTCTGATTCACAGCTTTCATTTTCGGAAAATGAAACATCGGATTCATTATCAAATACCACGTGCTTTTTTTTTTCAGTCATAGAGTTAGATTTATCAAGGTCTTCAGTAGAAAAGCCTTCGAATTCTGACTCGCTGCTTGATATAATGAAATTTGTATCCATTTTTTGTCAGAATTACAAATTTTGAAAACACATTAGGAACAAATTTTGGAAAAAAATTTCCCAAAATTCACGGAATTAAAATTACACTTCGATCGTTGTACAAAACTGTAGATGAACTGTTTACGAAGCATAATCACGTGTTTTCACGAATGTACTAAAGAGATTTGCTCTGATATTCTCATTTAAATATGAATAGGTAAATACGGGCGGCTTAGTCACATTAACCAAAATTTTTTTCGAGCGGCTTTGGGCAGTTTGGTAACAAAAGGGTTAACATTCTGAGTTCAAATTCCACCTAGGTTCACTTTGCCTTTCAACCATTTGGGGTTGATGTAACTGACTTACCCACTACCCTAAAATGGCTGGCCTTGTGCCAAAATTTGAAATTATTGTTATTAGGTCAATTAGCTGACAGGATCATTAACATGTTGGAGAAACTGCTTAGCAATATTTCTTTTGTGCTCTGCTCTTCACATTCTGTGTTCATATTCCACTGAGATTGATTTTGCATTTCATATTTTATTTTTGTGGTTGGTCAACCAGTCAACTACTTGGCTCAGTGGTATTGATTTAACCCTTTCCTGAAATTTGTTGGCTCTTTACATTTTGAGTTCAATTTCCCACGAGCTGGGTTGAGGATTTTGACTAACTCTGTCCCCTCAAAATTGCTGACCTTTGCCTAAATCAGAAACCATTATTGTTGTTAAGGTTGTAAGCTGGCAGAATTGTTAGCTTGCTGGGCAAAATGCTTAGTGGCTTTTCATATATCTTTACTTTCTGAGTTCAAATTCTCTGATGGTCACCTTTGCCATACATCCTTTTGGGGTTGGTATAATTGACTCACTCCTTCCTCTGAAGTTGCTGACTTTGACAGAATTTGAAACTATTATTATTATTATTTTGTTCTGCAGTCGTGCTTTAGCCAAAGTGAAAGAGAAAATGGTAATCAGATTGCCAGGCTGGATAAGCACAGAAATTCATGTGATTGAAGAAACACCTACCAGTCAGTATAGTCAGGTAAGCTCTTTATTCTTATTTCTTCATGCGTTTCTTCAACATCGGTGTTTCCATTCTTGTATGGCTTAGATGGTGATGTGTTTATGGCAAGAATTTTATGGCTGAAGGCTTCCTGATGCCAAGAAATACCTCTTTATGGAAGACTGTGAGCTGGCAGAAATGTTAGAATGCCGGGGGAAATGCTTAGCCATATTTCGTCTGCAGCTACATTCTGAGTTCAAATTCCGCTGAGGTCGACTTTGCCTTTCATCCTTTTGGGGTCGATTAAATAAGTACCAGTTATGCACTGGGGTTGATATAATCGACTTAATCCGCTTGTCTGTTGTTTGTCCCCTCTGTGTGTAGCCCCTTGTGGGTAGTAAAGAAATAAGAAATACCCCTTTATCATGTAGGGTATTTGGGATTGTTTATTTTAGAGGAATTTCAAAATGCAGAGCTAATGGATGATGTTGACAGGGAAATGTCAGCAACTGTCACCGTTTGTGACTGTAATAGTGCAAACATTGGCTCTGGTGCATACTTGCACATGCATACAGATGAAAGGCTTCTTGCCAGTCTCTTTTTACTAAATTCTCTCACAATATATTGGTTGGCCTTGGGCTATAAGTAGAAAACACTTGCTCCAGTAGTCGTGCTGTAGAACTGGACTTGGAGCCCAAACAGCCATGGCCTCTACCTCTCAATACATATTCTTTACATTCTGGACATTAAGAGCATTATGTATTGTACTGAGTTCAAGTGGGCTTTGGCCACACTTGTTCTTAATTTTGATGTGTGTGTGTGTGTGTGTGTCTAAATGTAATTATATGTATGCATGTGTGTCATCATCATCATCATTTAACATCTGCTTTCCATGCTAGCATGGGTTGGACTATTTGACTGAGGTCTGGAAAACCAGATGGCTGTACCGGCCTCCAATCTTGATCTGGCAGAGTTTCTACAGCTGGATGCCCTTCCTAACACCAACCACTCCGAGAGTGTAGTGGGTGCTTTTTATGTGCCACTGGCACAAGGGACAGTCAGGCGGTCCTGGCAACGGCCATGCTCAAATGTTTTTTTCACATGGGCTATTTAACTTATGTACCCACTTAGTTCCCTCCCCACCAAAATTTCAGGCCTTATGCTTTCAGTAAAAGATTATTATTATTAAAATGGTAAGCTGGCGGAATTGTTAGTATTTGTCCTGCTTTTCAGGTCCTGAGTTCATTTTTTGGCGGGTAAATAAAATACCAGCTAAATACTTCAATCAATGTAATTGACTAGTCTCCCCCCATAAAATTGCCGGCCTTGTACCAAAATTAGAAACAGCAATCATTACTGAGGTAGTGGAGCTAGCAGAATCATAAGCTCATCAGACGAAATGTTTGGTGGCATTTCTCCTGAGTTCAAATGCCACCAAACTTAAGTTTGCATTTTATCCTTTCAATATCAATAAAATTAAGGACCAGTCAAGTGCTGAGGTTGATGTAATTAATTCAACACTTCCTCCTAAAACTGCTGGTTTAGTGTTAAAATTTGAAACAATTATTATTATGGTGGTGAGCTGGCAGAATCATTAACACACTGGGCAAAATGCTTTTGTCCATCTTTACATTCTGAGTTCAAATTCCACCAAGGTTGATTTTTACCTTTCATCCTTTCAGGGTCAATAAAATGCCAGTGAAACCCTGGGGCCAGTGTAATCGGCTAGTCTACTCCCCTTATATTTCAGGCCTTGTGCCCCTTTACTAGAAAGGATTATAATTGTTAAGGGCAATGGGTTGGCATGCTGGGCAAAATGCTTGTCAACTTTGCCTTTTGTCCCTTTTTGGGATTGATAAAATAAGTACCAGGTGAATGCTGGGGTTGATGTAATTGACTTACCCTCTCCTCCAACATTACTGGCTGCAAAAGTTTGAAACCATTATTATTGTTATATAGTTTTATGAATATCTAATGGCTGAATATGTAGAACATTGAATAAAATACTTAGTAGCATTTGGTTATTATGACTTCAAACCCTACACAGGTTCACTTTGTCTTTAATTCCTCACTGAGTTAATAAAATATCTACTGGTGTTGATGTAATGACTTATAACTTCAAGGCACTGCTCCAGTATGGTTGCAATCTATTGAATGAAAGAAGTAAAAGATTAAAAAATCTTCTAGAAAAGTTACTAGTGAATTGAAACGTTCTGTAAGCCAGGAATTCTTGGGCAGGCAAAGCATTTCTTGGTTGCAGACAGAACTAGTGAGGATGTGTGGCTCAGTGGTCAAGGTGTTGCACTTGCAACCATAAGATCATGGTTTCAATCCCTGGGTTGGGAAACTTCTTTTCATGTTGCTCTAGTTCATTCTGCTGTAAATGACTGATCCTGCAATGGAATGGCATCCCATTTCAGAGGGACTATTGTAACCTCAGTCACTCATATTCTATGCAAAGTGGGTGATCTGACCCTCGTGTCCTGGAACTCAAAGGCAGTAATGTCCAGGGTTGATGATGTTGGCACGCAACAAGCTGTCTTCATGATTTGAACATATAACCAATTATGCAAAGTCCAGCTACCTTAACCGTATCTTACATATTTGGTTTTAATTTCAGGCAAGTTCCCAGGTATCTGACGAAGTTGTTCCTGCTCCGGTCTCTCCAAATAAAATGCATGGGAGTCTGTTAAAGAATATCCCTTCTCCGAAAAAACCAAGTATTCTTTGTAAACACAAGCCTGTAGCCAGTGTGATAAAAAGGTTATCAATTGGTGATATGAAAGATCAGGTAAAATTATATATTTTTGAATAACTTTTATATAAAAACTCTCTTAATATTTCCTTTTATTTTTTGATCACCATTAACGTTGTTTTAATAGCAATTTTTCCATACTTGCATGGGTTGGACAGAATTTATTGAATCAAATTTCTACAAGTAGCCAGGTGCCCTTTTTGTTGCTAGTCCTCACCTGTCACCAAGCAAGGTAATATTTCCCCATGGCCAGATGTATTTTCAGGGATTGGAAATGGACACAGCTTGTATGACCACGACATGCCTTTAATCTGCATGGGCACCAAACCATATGTACATACACACTTCTTAATTTTCTTCAGTAGGCTTTTCGGTCTTGCATTTGCTGAGAATAATTCAATCAATGTAATTGACTAGTCCCCCCCCCCCAATAAAATTGCTGGCCTTGTGCTAAAATTAGAAACAACAATCATCACTGAGGTAGTGGAGCTAGCAGAATCATAAGATCATCAGACAAAATGTTTGGTGGCATTTCTTCTGAGTTCAAATGCCACTAAACTTAAGTTTGCATTTTATCCTTTCAATATCAATAAAATTAAGGGCCAGTCAAGTGCTGAGGTTGATGTAATTGATTCAACACTTCCTCCTAAAACTGCTGGTTTAGTGTTAAAATTTGAAAGTCATCATCATCATCATCATTATTATTAAGGTGGTGAGCTGGCAGAACTCATTAGCACACTGGGCAAAATACTTTTGTCCATCTTTACATTCTGAGTTCAAATTCCACCAAGGTTGATTTTTGCCTTTCCTCCTTTCAGGGTCAATAAAGTATAAGTGGAGCACTGCGACCAGTGTAATTGACTAGTCTCCCCTCCCCTTATATTTCAGGCTTTGTGCCTTTACTAGAAAGGATTATTATTGTTAAGGGCAATATTAAGATATTAAGCTTGTTTGTGATTTTGGTAGGATTTAATCCACAATCTCAATTGGACCTTATTCTGGTAAGCTTGTTGTAGTTTTTGGAATTTTAATATTAAGAAGTTTATTCATTGTATTAAATTTATTTCTGTGACCTGCAATTAACATCGTTTTTGATTTCTACTTTGAAGGATTTTGTGGTTATTGAACCTCCTCAGAATAAAAGACGAATCCTTACTCAACACCAGAAGGAAGTCCTGAAAGAGAGAAAGTAAATAATTTCAGTTCATTTTATTTTGTATTTTTTTGCGAGATTCAGAAGAATCTCCCTTGTTCTACAAGTGAGCCAAGACAGAAATTGTGCAGTGTTAGTGAGAGTATTGGTGTGTGTGCATGAAACCTGCCAAGTCAAATTGTTGTGTGCTACCACAACAATTTAATTTAGATGGTTCTTGTGGGAAGAAATGGTGTGGTAAGCGCTGCGGATGCACTGCTTTGCAGACATCATGACACGGAACAAAAATAAATGGCAATGTTTTGTTCTGCAGACTTGTCCAACATAACCAAATCTGTAAAAACCAACTAATTATATTGATTGCTAGACCAGTGTGTGCTACAACTGATGGAATTAAACTGCTCATGAATATGCCAGACAATAAGCCAAGGGCATGAGGAACACAACATTTAATATGAATGATTTCCTTGAGAAAAGTGTCAAATATTCTGGTGAAATTTTGAACATTTTTTTTTTTTTTAATGTTCTTACTGGTGTTTGAGGCAACTTTAAAGGTAGGCTTTATACCTACTTAGATAAAATTAATATTGATGTCATGGGAAATAAATGGACACATCAGATTGTTAGATTTCAAAACTAATTCATAATCACATATGTTTTAGAACAACCGGAAGTCTTTTGACAGGAGTTTCTTTTTTATTAAAGTGGGCTGAACTTTGTTTCTCACATCGAGTACCGAGTTCCTGTTTTGCACTCCCAAACAACTCTATTTAAATTAGAATTCTATGCAATTCAAGACTCAGCCATAGTTGTAGTTACATGCATTTGGCACAGGACTTAAGATATCACAAAATGAAAAAAAATAGATATATCAAATAGATTTAAATGGTCGTTGACATACTGAAAGTCTCGTACCACTGCTAAAGTAATTAGATCCATCCTACCACCTTTTTCCTTATTTTTATCTATTTGCTTATTTATTCTTGTCACAGGTATTGTCTTCCTGCCATGTATAACAGCCTTGACCAGTCTCAAGATTCCATGTAGTGAGTATTTTTCTGGAAATGCTTTAATCTGCAGCAAAGTGCTTATTTTTGTAAGATGACCTGTTGTATTTCTAGTAAGAGGTTTGCTTCCCAATCACACTGTTCCGAGTTCAATCCCACTGCATGGCACCTTGGGCCGAGCAAAGCCTTGTGAGTGGATCTGGTACACAGAAATTGAAAGAAACTTGTCTTATATGTATATACGTGTGTGTTTGTCCCCTACCATCGCTTAACAACTGGTGTTGGTGTGTTGACATCCCTGTAACTTAGCAGTTTGACTGATAAAGTAATGGGGTCAATTCATGCTACTAAAAATTCTTAATTATAGTCTAATGAGTAAAACAAGTCAAAGGCTAAAAGGTAAAAATTCCTTTTATGTATATCCTGAAATTCTGTCTTGTGGGAGTATTAAGAGACTTTTCTATCTCCAAGATATAAAAAAAAAAAGTAAAAGTTCTGGTAACCATGGATTACCACAGTAAATGCATTGCAATATTTCATTCCACAGTGCCTTTTTGCTCTCAGATTCTTCTGCTGGTATTAATGTCTTTTTAGGGTGGATTAAATGCAAGTTTTTAGTAATATATTTTTGCTTGAGAAGACCTTGAAAGCCAAGTGAGACCGTAACTGTGGCCTGTGCCAGTGTCGTATAAACAGCCCATTTAAGAGTACTCTTCAATCATTGGACAATAAACTGATGCCAGTACCACTTTCCTGGCGCGTAAAAAGCACAATTCAAGCATGGTTGATGCCAGTCGTACTGGACTGGCTCCCGTGCCATGGCACATAAAATGCACTATTTTAATGTGGTCGATGCCAGTGCTGCCTGACTGGTTCTCATGCCGGTGGCACATAAAATGCACTATTCGAGCATGGTCGATGCCAGTACCGCCTGGCTGGCCCTCATGCCAGTGGCATGTAAAAAACACCCACGACACTCTCGGAGTGGTTAGCATGAGGAAGGGCATCCAGCTGTAGAAACCATACCAGATCAGATTGGAGCCTGATGTAGCCTTCTGGCTTGCCAGCATGGAAAGTGGACATTAAACAATGATGATGATTGGAATTCTCTAAGTACATGGTTTCAGGCTCAGTCCCACTGTGTGACACCATCAGCAAGTGTCTACCACTATAGCTTTGTGAGTAGATTTGGTAGGCAAAAGCTGAACAAAGTCCCTCATATTCTCATTTAGCACTCTTTTTTACCTGTGCTAACATGACTTGGACAGTTTGACAAGAACAGACAAGTCTCTGCTAGGTTCCAAGTCTGCTTTGGCATTGTTTCTACAGCTTTGATGCCCTTTCTAACACTTAAGTCTACATCATCATTTAACCCCAAACTGAATGAGTTGAATGGTTGTGATAGGGTCCCTATGGGGCAAAGAACTCTGTCATATGCTGGAGCAGTGCTCCTCAACCTTTTTTCACCTATGGACCTCTTTGGTTCCTATTTTACTCCAATGGAGCCTTGTAGCTATTTGATGTTTTAAAAAATCTTATATTTTTATAATTAAATATTAATAGGAATTGTATTAAAATTGAAAATATTTGGTGCATTGTAGAGGTATAACCAATTTATTTCCCAAATCTTATGGCCTCCTGTTGAGAACCACTACTCAAGACTCTGATTTGGTATGGTTTCTATGGCTGGATGCCCTTATTAATACCAACAACTTTGTGTATGTTTATAGTTTATAGAAAAACAAAAGACGAAGACAGGTGTATGAACAACAAGCAAGTGTATTAGTTTGACACTCGGGGGAAATGAAGTCTTTTATGTTTCAAGCTTGTGCTCTTCAACAGAAAGGAATAAGAGAAATTAAACAGAAAAAGAATATGCAGACACATGAGGTGCTTGGCCTAGTAGTTAGGCTCATGATCTTTAGATCGTAATTTCAGTTCCTAGGCCAGGTGGTGCTTTATGTATTAGTTAAACAATTCATCTGTTTGTTCTTTGATCACTTTGATGCGTATGCATGGTAACTGTGCACCCTAACATGCAACAGCAATTTGATGTAGGGTAATGTACAGCTCAGATATTTGTGCAGGTCATTTGGTGAAAGCTGGACGCTCATGTTGTCTTTGATGGGAGAGTCCATCACACATGCACACAATGTGTGTTTTCGCGAGGTGGGGCAGGGTGTATCTGTGTCTCCTATTGCAGTTGTAAATGAGCATCTCCGTCATACAAATGGTTTTCATTTGTAGTCTTTTGTGAAACATATATCTGGCAATGGGGAAATATTACCTTACTTGAAAACGGGTTAGTGTTGGCAACAAGATCGGTACTGGAAGGTTATAGAAAAATCTCTCACAAATAGCTTCAAACATGAGAAAAATGAAAATTTAAAAATGAAACAATTTATGTTGTGAATGAAAGTAACCTGTGGAATTTTCAACCCAGAAAGGGCTGGGGTTTTCTTGTTTTATCCCTTCTCCCTTTTCTGTCTTGGTTTCCTCATTAAATATACAAATTGTACAACTTGTGTTTTCTCTTCTACTTCAGTTCAAATCACATGATCACTTCACCAGTCATGAGTTTCAGTTCTGACGAGACTTCATCTCAGTATAATTTGGTAAGTTCCTTTTTACTGAAAATTCTACAACATTCTATGTCTGGAAGAATTTTATGATTAATACAAATGACAACCAGACTGATCTTTATGCTTCACTTCCATCAACAACAAACATTTCCAAGGAAGGAGTCTCAACATCATCACTCAATTTGCTAGAAATACCAGCCATGTTACCCCCAAATATGCAATGATTTTTGAAGGAAGCATATGTGAGATAATGTAGTCATGGATATACAAGACAGGATGGTCACAACTGGAATGTTTTAATCATAGGTCTACGTAATCAGAGTTGACTCGGGGCTAAATAACTACTGTCACTATTTGTCGGCCCAACTACATAGCTTTGAGTTTTTGAGTTCAGTCTTACTGCATTGCAGTTTGGAGCAAGTTCTAATATTGTCCCTGGTCAACCAAAGTTTTGCGAGTGGATTTGGTAGATGAAACCTGGAAGATGCCCATCCTATATATATATATATATATAAAGCACCAACCGATCGTGGCTGTTGCCAGCCTCGCCTGGCACGTAAAAAGCACCCACTACTCTCACAAATAGCTTCAAACATGAGAAGGACATCCAGCTGTAGAAACACTGCCAGATCAGACTGGGCCTGGTGCAGCCTCCTGGCTTCCCAAACCCCAGTCGAACCGTCCAACCCATGCTTAGCATGGAAAGCGAACGTTAAACGATGATGATTTGTCTCCTTGTCTCAATGTTGTGTGATAGTTGTAAATGAATGTGCATGTTATACAAGTGGTGTCTTTATTTGCAATCTCCTGTCAGGATTGGCAACAGGAAGGGAAATCTGGTCATAGAAAATCTACCTCATTGTATGGAAAGTGGATGTAGAAGTGATGCGGGTTGCTCTTTAAGCTTCTATTGTAGGTTTTTAAAAAAATTTTTATTATTTTTTTAAAACTAAAATGTTGCAAGTTAAAAGCTGTTCTCTCACCACTCATCCATGTGATAATAAAAATAGTTTTATTTTTGTGTTTCTATTTTTCGTGTGTGTAGTTTCTTGTTTCTAAAGTCCTGTTAAATTCTGTTTCCAGATTGCTACAAATAAATCAAATCAAGAAAACTATGGCAAGTCCACTAAGAGGGTTACATTTGCTAAAGACACGAAACTCCCTGAACTGTCCCCTGCAGTTAGCTGTGAAAAAGTCCCTGAATGTGCTGAAAAACCCCAAAACATTGGAGTGAAATTAGAACCATACACTAAAATACAACCATCTTCAAGCCCTGCTAAAACCAAGCTCACCAAAAACAAAGAACCAGTCAGTATCAAACCTGGAAAAACGTCAAAGAATGTTTCAGAAGATCAGCCAACATCTCTACAGAATTGGCTTTGCACTAGTCAGTCTTTGAAGGTTCCTTCTGTTCCTCTTCTCATGGAGCCTCATGTAACCTCAATTGTTGCTCAAGACTCTCTTACAAATGATAGTTTGTTGGCCGAACAAGGCCAGCCTTCAGACAGACCAGTGCAAAGTAACTTATTTGTTGAAGAAACTCAGTCCCCAATCAAGATGTGCTCTGACCATCAGTCTACAGGTGAATCTGTCTTGGAAACACCTGTCAAAACTTTGACAAGAGAAGTTAACACTAGCGTCAATATCAGGCGATTGTCCTTTGATCTTGCAGAGAATGCTGATTCTAACAGTGCCATTAGCTCTTCTGGTGGTTTTGAATTGAAAGAGGCAAGTGAGGTTGAACTTGCCACAAAGGAGGAGCAATTGGAAGTAATTCCTAAGCAAAATAATTCCAAAGATATTTCAAATAAAAAGACTTCTGGAAAGGCTGTTTGCCAAAGTGAATTATTTCTACCAAGCGAAAGTGAGAGTATTCCTGACTCTGAAAATGTGATACCTAATCAAAATACGGCTGCTATATCACAGAAACGAAAATTAGATTCAAATGAAAGAATATCAGAAATCAAGAAACCAAATTTGGAAAAAAATATTTCTGTTAATGTCCAGAATGATAATAACCAGGTTGTTTGTGACAAGGACAAAATAACTGATCGCCCTTGTGGTACTATTAGTCCTTCCAAACAGCTTCACAAAGCAGATGTTTTACCAGTGTCTAAACCTATTACAGGATCTCGTAAAAGGAAACCATTGAAGGTTACTAAAATTGTCCAAAATACTGATCGTCGAATCTCACCTGTTAGGACACGCTCATGCGTAAAGATTCTTCGTGCACGAAAAAAAGCGACTCAAAACTCAGAAAATCCTGCAAATAAATCCACTTCCAGAAGGAAAATTGGAAAAGAAACCAAAGCTCGAAAAGTTCTGAATGTGTCTGAAAAAGCCAAGAGCCCGGCACACAAACAAAATAGTAATGTAAAGAAACTGACATATGTTGAGAAAAATGCGAAAGACAGCATGAAAATTTCTGAAACTCAAGATAAAACCTACTGTGAAACTATTACTGCTGTGGACAATGGTGATTCCATTAATAGTTGTCCTTTTGGAGAAACGGAAAGGTTCTCTTGTGACCAGGAAATGCCAACTGTTGTTGAGCAGGGAAAAAATGCTGTGTCAGGTGTGATTGAAGAGGAAGCTGAATCAGTTAAATCAGATGTTGTTGAGCCTGAGCATAAAAGAGACAGCTTTGACTCAGATTTAGGTGATGAAGTTGAATTAAATTTAGAAGAGAGAAAGGAGTTGGATTTAGTTCAAGAAGAAAAAAGAAAGATCAAACAAGATAAACAGGATGTTGAGCCAGATTTGACTGAGGAAGAGGAACTAAAACTAGACAATGTTGTGGAGGGTGCACAGTCAGTCACAGTGAAGTCTAATGCTTCAGAGATCATGATGGCTGATGAAGGTTCAAGCCTAACAGCAATATCTGAAAAGTTTGAGGGAGATGATGATGATAATTGTGGGGGCCTGAAGCAGGATTCACAAAATGAGACCCAAAGTGATGCCAGTCCATCAATGACTGTTTGTGAAACTGAGAGCTCAGTGCTTCAGCCAGCAGCTATTGTGGATTCTGAAGTAAATGAGAACTTTGTAGACCAAGAATCCGAGAATAAACCTGTTTTGTCCAAAGTGGTTGATACACCAAAGAAATCTCTTCGGTTACGTTCTGGTAATCGAGGATTTCCATCCAAGTTTTCTGATAGTTTTGTTTATGGTATTAAGGTTTCAAACTGCTCTATGTCTGGTGCCAAAAAAAGTGCAACTCCAAAGTCTGTGATGAAAACTTCTCCAAATCATGGGAACACAAATGTTGATGGTGATGATTACACCTCTGCTACAACAGACATTTTTTCCTCTGAAAAGCAGTTCTTATCCTCCTCACTCTGTGATACTCCTGAAAGTTGTCCTTCTGCTACCTGTTCCCCTTCATCTGTTTATTCACCAACAACAGGTATTCTAAAGAAGAGACTACAGAATAATGGTGAAACACCATCACCACCAAATAAGGTAAGTTTACTTACAGACTGATTTTTGCTACGTAAAAAGCACAAAGCCCATTCTGCTGAATGTTTGTTGTTAGGAAGGACACACAGCTGTAAAAACCTTGCCAAAACTGACCTCTCCTGTGCTTGTGCCACATAAAAAGCACCAAGTCCACTCTGCTGAGTGGTTGGTGTTAGGAAGGGCATCCAGCTGTAAAAATCCTGCCAAAACAGTCACAGAAGTCTGGTGCAGGCTTCTACCTGGCTGGCTCTTGTGAAACCATCCCACCCATGCTAAACAATGATGATGGTGAATAAATTGGTTGAATTCTGCTTTTGCTCACTGAAATATATTAGAATTTCTGTAATCCCTTTGATAGTAACTCGCTTAAACCTGCTCTTAGTTCTATGATGCAAGCTTCTTGTTTTTAAGGCGTTTCATTAGAATTCCTTGTTAATTTATGTTCTAGACATCAATTTAATAATGACCAAGTTATTTTATTAAATACTTCGTTACTTTCAAAATTGGTTGAAACAAAAGACTATCTCAACAGAAATATGCTAGCGAAAGAGTTAATAAACATCAGTGAAGAAAAATGCAATTGACTACAGGTACAAAACTAAAAACAACAATTTCATTTGTCTGTCGTTTCAACTCTTGGTTCCTTGTTGGAAATACATCTTAGTGGCAACGCCAGGTTGCCACACATCAGTTTTTTTTTAGTTGAAGAATTATTTTCAACTATTATTGAAACAAAACTGAATTTTCCAGTGATAAAGGCACATGCATGGCTTATTTGGTTAAATTAGCAACTCAACCACATTTTAGGTTTGGTTCCACTGCATGGGACCATGCGCAAGAGTCTTTTGCTAGAAGCCTGGGCTGACCAAATCCTTGTGATGGAAACTGAACAGAACTGTCACAAATGAGTAAACACACACACACGACAATCAGAGAATTTAAGCAGGCTTGTTCTTGGCATTTCCTCAGTCAATACTCAGTGCCTTTGAAGCTGAAGAGAATAAGAGATCCTTACTTAAAAAATGAAGTCATTGAGCTGTTAAACATTGCCTCAACGACCTATCCATCTAACCCATGCTAGCGTAGGAAAATGGTTGTAAAAACAAAGGAACGGGTTGAATTTAGCTGTGAATAGATATTTTAATTTGCATATGGATTAGATTTGGCACCAGCTCCCCCTCATCATCCTCACCCACTGCTCTAACATGTCATGTAGCTCCTCGTCAGCTCTAGCCCCTTCTTTCAGACTTTTATCCTTTTATAAAATTGCTTCCTTGAAGGCTCAAAGCTACTGGATAATCCGATGATAGAAATACCAGCAACAAACATTCTTGAGCGCTACTGGTAACATGTAACCCAGTACAACTTGTTGCATGGTCTGGTAGTCAGCAACTAACCTGGCAACCCCATCAAGCTTGCTTGGTAAGGAGGGTGATTGCTGGACACCCTGAAGGACGAAAAATAAGGCCTTTCAAAAGGTGGAAGAGTTCACAAGCAGTCAATAGCCATCCAATAATATGTGGACATGTGTATGTATGCATGTATGTATGTGCAGGGATGTGGAAATACCTGGGTCGGTGTCCAGGCACATGGTTGGCCCACATGCATACACACATACAACAGGCTTCTTTCAGTTTCTGTTTACCAAATCTGCTCACAAGGCTTTTAGTGACCTAAGGTTCAAAAATGTTTCTCAGTATAGGCGTAGGAGTGACTGTGTGGCAAGTAGTTTACTTACCAACCACATGGTTCCAGGTTCAGTCCCACTGCGTGGCACCTTGGGCAACTTGACATCATGGTGCTCCCATATCCCAGAGCCTGCAACCCATATTGGTGCTGGATATCTTGCTCTGACTTGTCACTGGATCATGTCAGTAGGGTGGGGAAGATCTGTGAGGTGCTGTAGAAGCCTTATTGGACCTTAAACTTTAGGTTGTGCAATCGCTGGCAATTCGGTGCCCCGTCATGTAAGAGGGTGATGAGCATGGAAGCTATGGATGTGAACTTGAGTGAAGCCAACATATTTGCACATGTGACAGGTTTTTCCTAGTTTCTGCTTACCAAGTCCACTCACCAGGCTTTGGTTGGCCCTGCCCAAAGTGCTGTGCAATGGGACTGAACCAAAGATCACATTGGCTGGGAAGTGAACTTCTCAACTATGTAGCCGTATCTGCACCGATACACACACCCACACCACCACAACCTTTAAAATGTAAAGCAGGAGGATCACAGCTGCAATGCTTTTGAATAGAACTGATTTGACGTTAATCAAATATCATTTTATTCACTTACTTTTATGTTTGCACTTTCATCGCCTTCAAAGAATTCTCCATTTGAAGCAATGCAGATATACTTTCCACTATTCAGAGCAATGTAATGCCTTGTAACACCTCCGTCGTTTTTTACCTTCTTCACCTCTCTACACTTTCGAATTCCATAGCACCAACTTTTGTCATCTATGATGACCTTCAAAATAAGGTCCAGATCAACTTCCAACTGTTCTTTCAGTTCACAACATGCATTCAGTTGTGACTGCTTTTGATTTTCTGTGAGCAAGTGAGGCACAAATTTTGCTGCAACTCTTTTCATTCACAATTCTTTGCTCAAAATTTGTTGGCAGGAACTCCAGAAGCCACCAATTGTATCAACGAGTTTAATTGTTCAGTGACAGTCCTCCAAGATTAATTCATGAATGTTTGTGATTTCATTCGTTTGGGAGGTCAACGGTTGTCCTGAACAAGGTTGGTCTTCAAGTAACAAGTGACCATTCTTAAAGCATGGAAACCACTCATAAACTTGTTTTGCTCATGGCAGCATCCTTGTAAGCTGTTTGAAGTATGACAACTGTTTCAGCTGCAGTTTTCCTCAGCAGAAAACAGTATTTCATGGAAGCATGCTGTTCCTATGTTTCAGCCATTGCAAAAAATTGACGAACAGGGGAGAAGCACTGCAAAACAAAGGTGCACCACGTGGCAGTGCAACATCACCCAATGGCGCCAGTCAGCAAACTGATGCCTAAGGGTTGCATCAAGTGGCTTCTAACATCTCTGGTTACTTTTGGGTACCCCTTCGTACACTTGATAAGCCCAGTCTTAGTCTCACCTTTTGAATAGGCTCACGGGGAATTGGTTGATCTACTAGAAACTGCAACCAAATTCCCTTCATATAACAAACACCTTATTGCTTCAAATAAGGAAGTGTACATTGGAGAGTTTAGTAGTTCTTCCTGTGCAAAAAGATGAGGTGGTCAAGGCTAGAGTGTCTTACTTTTCGAAATAGAAGCAGCAATGTTTTTATAGGTCCTCTTTACATCAAACAACTTGTAATGGTTGTATAGCTTTTAAAAGCTTTTTAGTTATTAAAGTAGGTTAATTATAATTAATATGCAAATGTCTTTATGTTGCAGCAACGAAGAGTGTCGTTTGCTGATCCAATATTTGAGGAGAAAACTCTACCATCCCCCATGTCACAAAAGAGGCGGCTCACACCTTGCAGTTCCAGATCATCACGCCGTAGTCTTCTTTCCAATTACAAGGTTTGTCTTTTCTAATTTATTTACTGATTTCAGTCATTGTCCTACAGCCTGAGCAGGATTTGAACCCTATATGTAATGAACATTGCCAAATACTGCAAGTTATTTGGTCTGTTTTTGTTAAACATTAAAGTCCAGTAGCAGCATTTCTGCTCTTCCTGCAGCAAGTAATGATTTTTCTCTCAACAGTAGAAATGGCCAATTTGTGTGTGATGGTATATTTTGATTGAAGTAACTTCAGTTTTTGCCCAGCATTTTTCTTCAACTTGAAGCAATGTTTGCCAGCCATTTTTGTCCCATACTCCCATTTTACTTTTTTTTTTTAAAAAAAAGCTCCCCACTCTTTCATGGGTCTTGTCTTGCGAGTTACTTGGTGACCTCAGTGGTGCTGGTGCTACCAAAAAAAAAAAAAAAAAGACCCCAATTTTACTCTGTAAAGTGGTCAGCATTAGGAAGGGCACCCATCTGTAAAAACCCTTCCAAAAGAGATAGTGGAAACTAATGCGGCCTTCAGGCTAATTGGATCTTGTCAGACCATCCAACCTGTGTACCATGATGGAATATGGACATTAAATGATGATTACGTGTGTGTGCATATATATATATATATATGTATATATATATATATATATTAATTTTTAATTAAAACTTTGTTGCAAGTTTTAGTCATCTGTTACTTACACCCCATTCTGAAGTAAGTCATAACCTCGACTTAAGAAACCCTGGAGGGGTGGAAAATAATGATATCTCAAAACCAGATTTTAATTTGGAACATAAAAGAGCAGAACTAAATGTCGACAGCATTTGATCATCAGATGTCATCGCTCCTGCCTTGTTCTGCTTCATCATCATCACAGTTTCGACATCCACTTTTCCATGCTTGTCATCAATGCACATCTGTTTCCGTGCAAGCTATTAACACCCAAGTGTATCAAACACCAAATAGCCACTTAATAGCTCTTTGCACCTGGCTTTCAATGCATGCAAACATGGCTTTATGATTAAGAAGTTTATTTTACCTTCATGTGGCTCCAGGTTCAATCCCACTGTGACTCAATCTAAAACTTTGCAAAATTCCTTAGATGAATGGGATGGGGGTTGGAAGCATTGGTTGGATTGTGTTTGTTTTTACACCACTCCCTGGCTTTTGAAGGTCTACCTCAGCTTCATGCATTCACACCAGGCCTGATGGTAGCCTTGCAATTTCAGCCTATTTCTCCAGTTCCCTCCATTAGTCTTGGAGGTCTTGTTAAAACGGTCATAGGTGCTGCCTTTCTTCAGCTACTTGCCCCTCCTTGAAGCCATTCACATCTCCACATGCAGTACTTTGTTTTATTCAGTTTACCATCATTTTTGTAATTTCTTATGCAACTCAAATGTTTTTTCTTTCTATATAGAAAAGAGATTCTATCTCTAACAGCATCTCTGGCAGCAACAACAGCCCTGGTAGTTCTCAGAGTAGCTACAGCAGCACCCAAGAATCTCAACTCAGTAGCACTGGACCAGTATTTGCAGAGCTTGTATCATGTCAAGAACCTATCAGCCTGATTCTTCCACAGCTTACTTCCTCCATGTGGTAAGTTGCTTCCTGAAAAGGTTTCTCACTTTATTGAATACATCACGATGTGTATATTGTAATATATATATAGACTGTGTATTCTGTCTTGGTTAGTATTGTGGTAATAACTGCTTTCAGTTTTCCCTTTTGACAGAAGACACTAACATGCTGCTAGGTGAACACATGCAAGCATGATAACCAGATCCTTGTGTCCTTAATCTCCCTAATCTAGACAAGCTTGCAAACATCATGACCTTTTGTGCGTATAGTTTTATCAATTGAAATTGAAATCGATCAAAAAATCAATGGAAATTGTAGTTGTGATACCAGTGCTGGTGGCACCTAAAAGAACCATCCGAATGTGGCTGTTGCCAGCCCCGCCTCGACTGGCCTCCGTGCCAGTGGCATGTAAAAAGCACCAACCGATCGTGGCTGTTGCCAGCCTCCTCTGGCACCTGTGCTGGTGGCACATAAAAAGCACCCACTACACTCACGGAGTGGTTGGCATTAGGAAGGGCATCCAGCTGTAGAAACACTGCCAGATCAGACTAGAGCCTGGTGCAGCCTCCTGGCTTCCTAGAACCCGGTCGAACCGTCCAACCCATGCTAGCACAGAAAACAGACGTTAAGCTTCAGGCTAACCAACATTTTGAAATTGGATTTAGTAGGTAGAGAAGCGTGTTGTGTGTGTGCTTCCTTGTGAAAACCTGTTTGGTTACGGAGAGATATTTTGCTTGGAAACAAGTGAGGATAGGTGACAAGAAGAGCATCTGGCTGTAAAAAAACCCAAGACAAGCACAGAAAAGAGGACATTAAAATGATGCTGATGATAGGCATAACTCACTCATATGCACACGTGTGTATATATGTACAAACATGGAATGACCCTAGTTTTAGCATTTTGTCTTGAAAATTTATCAAGGGACACAGAGCTCTCTGAGAATGTTGGTGGTAGATCATCAATGTTTCAATATCGTTTGGTCTCCTCGGTTTTAAATACTCTTGAGCATTCTGAGCTAAGCCAAAAAATTATGTTCCATCATCATTCAATGCCTGTTTTCCATGCTGGCATGGGTTGGGCAGTTCTGACTGAAAACTGGTAAACTGCACCAGGTTCCGATCTGATTTGGTAAGGTTCTATGTCTGGATGCCCTTCCTAATGTCAACCACTCTGAGAGTGTAGTGGGTATTTTTTACATGCCATTGACCTGACACCAGCATTGGCCACAAATAGTCTTGGCTTGACAAGGTTCATGCAAGCACAGTATATTACCAAAGGTCTCGGTCACTTGTCACTGCCTCCATGAGGCCCAATGCTCAAATGGTGCTTTTTACATGCAACCAGCACGGGTGCTAGTCAGATGGCACTGGCATTGGCCACGACTATGATTTCACTCGGCTCAACAGGTCTTCCTAAGCACACCATATCACCCAACGTTTGAGGGGTGCTTTTTACATGCCAGTTACGTGACACTGGCATTGGCCATACCTACAATTTCACTTGGTTTGACAGGTTTTCTCAAGCACAGCATATTTCCAAAGGTTTTGTTCACTTGTCATTGTCTCCGTGAAGCCCAACATTCGAAGATTGTGCTTCACCATTTCGTCCCATGTCTTCCTGGGTCTACCTCATCCACAGGTTCCCTCCACCATTAGTGTGATATTTCTTCACACAGCTGTCCTCGACCATACACATCACATGACCATACTAGCTCAGTCCCTCTTGCACACCACATCTCATCTCTCTTATGCCCAACTTTTCTTTCAAGACCCACTGTCATACATACACATCCAGCAAAGCATACTGGCTTCATTTCTTACAAGCCTATGCATGTCCTCAGCAGTCACAGCATATGTTTCACTGCCATGTAGCATGACTGTTCGCTCACGGCAAGCTGGCAGAAACGTTAGCACGCTGGGCGAAATGCTTAGCGGTATTTCGTCTGCTGCTACGTTCTGAGTTCAAATTCTGCCAAGGTCGACTTTGCCTTCATTCTTTTGAGGTCGATTAAATAAGTATCAGTCATGCACTGGGGTCAATATAATTGACTTAATCCATTTGTCTGTCCTTGTTTGTCCCCTCTGTGTTTAGCCCCTTGTGGGTAGTAAAGAAATAGGCATCATAGTCTGCTTTTCACCCTGAGTGAAAGGACCTTTACTACCATCACAAGTAGGAACCCCCTGAATTTTGCCCAGCCTTTTCTTATTTCAATATAGAAATCAGAAAACAAAACGTTTTGTGATTTATACGAAAGCCAGCCAGGTTAGTATTACTCTATGCACCGAAGGACATTTGATTAAAATACCAGTGCATATCATCAAATAACATTTATACAAACATGTCTGGCTGTAATGTTTTGTTTCAGACTTTTGTGTTAAAATGCACAGGGCTTGCTCAATGCCATTGACAACAACCACTCATATTGCTGTCAACAACCACCTGCCAGTTTTCCCTCCAACTCAAGGTGAAACATTATCTATATGAAGACACTCTTACCACCTGCCTATTGACTGTGTAACACGTGGTAGGATTTTCTGCTGCACTTTGTGTTACTAACTTTTGATGAATTCCAACTTTGTAGCTGCAGGCTGGTTGTGTGCTCAAAATGTTTTCTTCTCAATGACCATATGGTTTCGGGTTTTTGTTGATTTGTTTCCATGATAAGGAATTCTTTCTATGGGCACGAAAATGAATTTTTTTGGCGGGGGTGGTTGTAAGTAGAGTTTATCATGGAGGATATTTAAGTTCTTGTACAGTGGGACCTTGGATGTCCTCTACTACAATCTTGGGCCAACTAAAGCCTTAGGACTGGATTTCGGGGATGGAAATGAAAAGAAACCTGTTCTGCTTGCATGAGTGTGTGAACACACACTCACTTGTGTCACCTTACTTTGACATCATGGGATAATTATAAATACCTATTTCTTTACTGCCCACAAGGGGCTAAACACAGAGGGGACAAACGGATTTAGTCGATTATATCGACCCCAGTGCGTAACTGGTACTTATTTAATCGACCCTGAAATGATGAAAGGCAAAGTCAACCTCGGCAGAATTTGAACTCAGAACGTAACGGCTACGCATTTCACCCTGTATGCTAACGTTTCTGCCAGCTCGCTGCCTTATAAATACCATCATACAAGTGGGGTTCCTCATTTCCAATCTTCCGTGAAAACTTGTCTGACCACGGGGCAACATCACCTTGCTTGGGAACAGGTGAGGCTTAGTAACAAGTATGCCGTAGTAAACCTGCCTTAATAAATTCATCTGACCCATGCAAGCATGAGGAAATGGCTGTTAAAATAATGTTGGTGATACATATATTTAAATGCTTTATTTGATTGTTCTTTCTCATTAGGTTTCGTGGTCTGAGTCAACTTCTTAAAGCAAGAAAGCTCCATACTGTTGGTGATTTAGCTTCACTTTCTGAATATGATATCCATAATTTACCTGTGAGATCTCCTAAAGTACCTCATGTGAAGAAAATCCTGGCTAACTTTAAGAAACAGCTCGATACTAAAAAGGACAAGGCTTCTTGCAGTCTCCTGAACACATCTGCTGGTGAAATAATGGCTGCTGCAATGGCAGCTGCCTCCACTGCTGTTGTCTCAGACTTGAAGAATGATCCATCGAAAGGAAATTGCAATTCAGTTGATGGCAAGAATGTCCCAAGCAATGAAATGAAATCATTGGAACTTGAAAATCCAGTTGGCCAAGGTAGGTTACATTATTAGTCAAACTTGGAGGTTGTGTATTTGTTTACAAGGTGTTGTCAGTTGTAATGCAACCTCTGCCGTTTGTGCCTAAAACGATTGTGTTGCTTTGCTGTGCTGTAATCTCTCCTTCAACTCTCTCAGCATCTAGCTGCAATTACTGCAGGAGACAATGTCAAGTACCTTTTACTAGCACTATGACCCGGCAATGCTGGGTCATAGTGCTAGTGCATGCATATACAGCCGCGTGCATGCACACATACACGCAAGTACTGTCCAAATTGGCGTATCAAGTTTCGGGCATTTTGATTGGGTTTTGGATAGAAAATTCGCAAAAAAGCCACTCTATCGATTTTTTTTTTTTTAATGGCTTTGCGAAATGTAAAGTTGTGGATGACCATAGAAAGTGTGAGCCCTCTAACTGAAAAATTGTGGATTTATATAAAGGACATGCGCGCGCACACACACAGACATTTTGCTGTTTTTATATATATACTAGCAGTATCGCCCGGCGTTGCTCAGGTTTGTTTCGACCCGCTGGAATTGTAATTTTGAAAAGTAAAAATTTTGTGAACATTTTTCTGGTCGAAATACACCGAAAAGTGGCGACACAGCAGTGAAAAAATCGTAAAAAATAGGGATTTTCATAGAAAAAAAAGCATCTTTTTGATGTAAATAATTTTTGGTGTTAACATGGTCCGATTTGAATTTTATGTTCTACGGAAGGAAGAGCAACCCTTCTTCTACCATACTCTCAATTTTGGTCAACTTGCGCTGCAGGGTCTCGGAGGAGATAGTGTTAGTTGAAGGTTACCATTCTAGGTGCCTGAGTAACAACCTCGCGGATTTACAGATAAATGAATTAATTACTATTTTACAGAATAAAATTAAATAATTCTTGAAAATTAATTAATATTAATATTTTTTGAACAAAGTAAATAATTTTTAAAACTTAAATAATAATTTTTTTTTACAAACGTGAACGGGGAAAAGGGGGTGGCGAATTCGATTTACATACCTAAATTTTTTCTTTTTCATGACATTGTAGCAAAATAGTAGTGAATTATATAAATACCAGCAGTACATTTTTTTTTCTGGGGTATTTTTTTTCAACCTCGTCACATATTTGCCCCTTTCAATTTAAACAAAGTCTTAATTAAGCAATTACGGCAGCTTAGCAATGCTTTCAATACAGGCGTGACATCTGTATCTCAATTGTTCAAAACCCTTCGAATTTTTTCGCACGTGATGATATCATAGTGAAAACTTTCAATTACGCGCGCTTAGAAGTACGCTCGCAAATTAATACTACCAAAATTTTGAAGTTCGCGCTCCGCTTGTGTGTGTGTGTGCGTGCTTTAGGTGTACGTAGGTATGTGTTTTTGTGTGTGTGTGTCACTGAAGCCATACATACATATATACATACATACATAACCTCTCTCTCTTTTCTCTCTCAGTCACTCACTACAAAAAGTGAATAAAAAAAGTTCAGTTATTTCTGTCTTTCATTCTGTCTGTCTCTTTACACACACTAACAAAAGCACTTCACTTACACACCACACTTTCTGTGTCGCACAACCCATCAAACACACACACACACACACACTCACGCATGCACACATGTACATCAATGCTTTCGGAGTGAAATGTTAAAATATTGAGTTTTCTCGAATTTTGTCTTAATTGGGGGTGAAATTGAAAGAAATATATTATGGCATGACCGAATGGAGTACTTTGAAAAATCTTAGGTAAACTCTAATTGAAGAAATTGTGTGAGGAGTAAATCGTTATGTATTTATTTGTTTCTGTTTGCTGTGTTTTTTTATTTTTTGAGTAGTGGTTTAAATACTTTCAGTTTAGGCTTCCTCAAATCACTCTGTTGCTATTTACTTTCATTTTATTCGTTGCACACTGTGCGTGTGGTGTAAACCACATTAAGAAAAGCATTTGACATACACATCAGAATGTGAGTTTTCTGTAAATTTTGCTTAATTGGAGTTTAAATTTTAAAAACTGGACCTGGCATGACCCGATGCATTCTACTCTTAAAAATGCTAGGTAAATTGTAATTGAAGAAATCCTATATTGTAGATTTCTATAAGTTACAAAGGGAGGCAGATAAAATCTGCCTTTTATAATAAGATCATCATCGTTTAACGTCTGTTTTCCGTGCTAGCACGGGCTGGACGGTTTGACCGGGGTCTGGGAAGCCAGGGGCTGCTCCTGGCTCCAGTCTGATCTGGCAGAGTTTCTACGGCTGGATGCCCTTCCTAACGCCAACCACTCCGCGAGTGTAGTGGGTGCTTTTTACGTGCCACCTGCACAGGTGCCAGGGGGGGTCCTGCATCGGTCACGATCGGTTCAAGCTTTTAACGTGCCAGCGGCACGGAAGCCAGCCAAGGCGGCGCTGGCATCGGCCACGTTCGGATGGTGCTTTTTGGGGGTGCAGGTAATATAGGGAAGCACCAGTGGGGAGGGTTGGGGTAAGGAGGAACGATGACAGCTAGGGTTGGTGCAGGTTCGTAGGAATAAAACATAGGACATCACGAGTGGGGGAGGGGACTGGAAGGAGATAGCCGGTTGAGGCAGTGACAGATTCAAAAACAGGAGGAAACGTAAGATAGGTGGGGCGGTTGATGAGCTGCGGCGCTAGCTGCTTGTCTTGGTGGGGGGGGTAATACACAGTGAAAGCATGTGGGGGAGGGCATATCCGGTGTAGATGGTGTGAACAATGTTCACCGGTATTGGTGGTGGGGGTCGGAAAGGGCGGGCGCACCGCGAATGATGAAGATTGAATTGAAGGTACTTTAAAGAAACGAACGAACGAATGGCGGAAATGGCGATGTTTTAGGGTAGCATAGAGAAAGAAAAGGAAGGCAAAGCTCGTTGGTGTATAAGTTCAAACATTTAAACAGAAGGCAAATGTATGTATGTATGAAGAAGATGAGAGAAACTTAGCTTGCTATAGACATCGCTGTGAATCGGAGAAGAGTGATAGGGGTGGGAAGAGAAGGTGCATATAAATAGAATGACCGGAAGACTGATTTGGGGAAGAAGGAAGTTTGGTTGGGGGGGGTAATAATGGCGATTTTGGGTTTCAAGGCACCGCGAATGATGAAGATTGAATTGAAGGTACTTTAAAGAAACGAACGAACGAATGGCGGAAATGGCGATGTTTTAGGGTAGCATAGAGAAAGAAAAGGAAGGCAAAGCTCGTTGGTGTATAAGTTCAAACATTTAAACAGAAGGCAAATGTATGTATGTATGAAGAAGATGAGAGAAACTTAGCTTGCTATAGACATCGCTGTGAATCATATATATATATATATATATATATATATATATATATATATATATATATATATAATATAGAGAGAGAGAGATTACCTTGTACATTTCAAAAGGGACAGTCTACAATACACAAGCAGTCTTCAAGTTTTGCCTTGACAATTCATTATAAGTAAATATATTTTGTACATACTCAGGCATGGCCATGCAGTTAAGAAGCTTGTTTCCTAGTTCAGTCCCATTGCATGGCACCTTAGACAATTGTCTTCCGTAGCTCTGGGCCTTGTATGTGTTAACTGAGGACAGAAACTGAAAGCAGTGGTCGTTTCCAGCCGTCTGTGAAACGGTCTGGCCGAGGGAGAATAATATTTTAGTTGGGAAAATGGGTTGGTGACAGGAAGAGCATCAACCTCCACATGAAAAACAAATAGATGTTAAATTATGATGCTGATGAGATATGTTTCCACACAAACATCATCATCAAACAGTCTCCTTTATTTCTAATCTTCCATTTTTACATGCTTTGTGATGTGACACATTACCTAACTTAGAGTCAAGGACATCTGGCCTTAGAAAAATCTGCTTCAAAGAATTCCATCTAATCCACACAAACATGGCAAATCATCATCATCATCGTTTAACGTCCGTTTTCCGCGCTAGCACGGGTTGGACGGTTCGACCGGGGTCTGGGAAGCCAGAGGCTGCACCAGGCTCCAGTCTGATCTGGCAGAGTTTCTACAGCTGGATGCCCTTCCTAACGCCAACCACTCCGCGAGTGTAGTGGGTGCTTTTTACGTGCCACCTGCAAAGTGGACATTAAAACAACAATAATGATAGTATAACACCAACAATATATTTCTACTGTTACTAACATCAGCAGACAATGTAAATAGACTTCACTGTAACAGTGAAGTCCTGGTGTGTTCTTGGATGTATATTCAACTGGCAGTATCGCCCGACGTTGTTCGGGTTTGTTTCGACCCTTTAGAATTGGAATTTTTGAAAAGTAAAAATTTTGCATTATGTTGCTTGTTATTCTCTTCAAGTGAACATTTTTCTGGTTGAAATACACCAAAAAATAGGGATTTTCATAGAAAAAAAGCGTTTTTTGATGTAAATAATTTTTGGTGTTAACATGGTCCGATTTGAATTTTTTCTTCTACAGAAGGAAGAACAAGCCTTCTTCTATCATACTCTCAATTTTGGTCAACTTGCGCTGCAGGGTCTCGGAGGAGATAGTGTTAGTTGAAGGCTACCAAACCTGCCATACACAGACAGTTTCAGCTTTTTATATATATATAGAGATTGGTTAACATAATAGTGTTGATTTAGTGAAGCCTATATCTTTTAGTGATGTTTAGTTTCTATTGTCTCATAGTAAACACATTGAAGTGTCCCTCACTCACTGTATTGTATTTCATTTTTCTTTAGTTCTCTCCTCTGAAGCAGAAGAGAAGACCATAGCTACTCCAGCTGCACAAACCGTTGTAGATAGAGAATCTTCCTTGCTTGAAAGTAAGTAATGTTTTGTGTTTGTCTGTGTCTCGGTGTTCTATCAATGATTCTTTGGTATATTGGTTTGCACTAACACTTGAATTTTTTTTCTTTATTTTAAATCAGCCACATCCACTGAGCCACAAGAGAAAACCAAAGCTCAATCTGCTGAGGTAGAAGATAAAACCACAGAGCCATCTGCTGAGGCACAAGATAAAACCACAGAGCCATCTGCTGAGGCACAAGATAAAACCACAGAGCCATCTGCTGAGCTGCAAGATAAAACGAAAGCTCAATCTGCTGAGCCACAAGAGAAAATCAAAGCTCAATCTGCTGAGGCACAAGATAAAACTACAGAGCCATCTGCTGAGGCACAAGATAAAACTACAGAGCCATCTGCTGAGGCACAAGATAAAACCACAGAGCCATCTGCTGAGCTGCAAGATAAAATGAAAGCTCAATCTGCTGAGGCACAAGATAAAACTACAGAGCCATCTGCTGAGGCACAAGATAAAACTACAGAGCCATCTGCTGAGGCACAAGATAAAACCACAGAGCCATCTGCTGAGCTGCAAGATAAAATGAAAGCTCAATCTGCTGAGCCGCAAGATAAAATCAAAGCTCAATCTGCTGAGGCACAAGATAAAACCAAGGCTCAATCTGCTGAGGCACAAGATAAAACCAAGGCTCAATCTGCTGAGGCACAAGATAAAACCAAGGCTCAATCTGCTGAGGCACAAGATAAAACCAAGGCTCAATCTGCTGAGGCACAAGATAAAACTACAGAGCCATCTGCTGAGCTGCAAGATAAAACCAAAGCTCAATCTGCTGAGCCACAAGAGAAATGCACAGAAGTAAAGACCTCTGCTCCATCCTCTGATGCTGGAGAGAAAACTGGAGGCCCATCCTTTGTAGCAGCACAAATTAATGAAGAAAAAGAATCTTTCTTGCAAGAAAGTAAGTTGTTGGTTTTTTTTTTTTTTTTTTTTTTAATCTTCAGATTTAGTTTTAAATTTGCATCGCTTGAAACAGGAAATTTGTACTATAGAAGCTAGGGTTGTCTTTGATGGACTGATATCACGTGTTAGTTGGGTTGTGAACAGGGATTATTAAAGAAAAATGAAATGACTTTTTCTCTACTTCATGTGATGACACTTTCGACAAAAACTGAAAATAACTTGAAAAATTGCTGTAAATAAAAAAGGACTGGAAACAAAACCAAAAACGTTCAGTCACCAGACCTTCAGCATTATCATTTGATGTTTGTAGTTAATGAAAGGTGAGAGGGCCCAGCATGATATAGGTGTGATAAAGTAATTTTGTAAACAGATATCCCTCAATAAGTAATTAACTATATTAATTTTTAGGGATTTTGGAATCGAAAATTGTGATGTTCACACCTTTTTGAAAAAAAATTAAGTGGAATAGTGACAACTAGAAATCTGACCTGATTTCATTGAGATCTTAGCATTCTTGCCAGCAAAGAACCTAAATAATACACAAATTGAGGGTTTATTTTGTGTTCGTGTGTGTGCTTATATATATATTTGTATATATATATATATGTGTGTGTGTGTATGTATGTATATATATATATATATATATATATATATATACACACACACATACAGACATGCATGTTTCTCTCCTTGTTTTTTCTGTGTCTCTTTCTGTAGAAGAGCGTAGGCTCGAAACGTAAAAGACTTTTCTATTCCTGAGCGTTATACTAATACATCTGTTTGTTTTGTACACCACTTGTCTTCGTCTTTTGTTTTTTTCGTAAACTCTCCCTTTATATATATATATTTTAATTTTTTAATAGTGCCAGAACTTGACTCACCACATTCTTCAATAAAGTTAGACATTGAAGAAGCTAGTGTATTGCAGAATGAGAAAGAAGAGAAAGAAGTTTCTGCCACCATCACCACCACTACTACTACCACCGTCCACCAAAGAGCACCAACTCCAGATTCCGAATCCCAATTAACACTACCTCCAAGCTGTGAAGTTGCCCAGGGAAGGCCTTGTGATCAGCAAGATGTTTCTCCAGCTCTTACAAGCACTTCAGTCCCCGTTATAGTCAACCCGGAAGCTTCTAGTACACCTGTGAAATCTCCTAAAGTTTGTACAGATGAAAATGTAGAAAATGCTTCACTCAGTGCATCCGTAGAAGTTTCCTGCTCTCCAATAAAACCAGTTTCCTTGGAAACGAATCACAGTGAAGATGAGCAAGACGAAGATCTGTTTGAAGAGGAAGACGAGAAAGGTAATTTGTTATAATAATTTAGACCCAGACCAGCTCTGGGTGGAGACTTAGGATCAAAAGCATTTCAGCCATAGCTATTCTGTCTATACCATCACCACCACCTATACATGTATATATATATATATTTGCATACACACACACAGAGTAGAACCTCAGTTTTCAAACAACTTTGATTACGAGTAAATCGTATTTTGTCTCTTGTCTTATATTCATTTAATACAGTTGTACCTCGATTTATGAATGCCTCTGATCACAAGTAAATCGTGCTTTATTTTATCTCTCTCTCTGTCTCTCTATGTATGTGCATATATGTGTATATATATATGAAGTGCAATTTATTTGTGATTAGAGTTTGAAAACTGAGGTACTACTGTATACATATATTTTTCCCCCAAGTAGTCAGTCTCTTTTGCTTTGAGCGGGGTTAGGATGTTGTTGATAAACACTACATTTCTCACTAATAAACACCATCTTCCTACTTCCATTTTCCATTATTATATTCCCCCCCCCCCTCTATCATTCAGTCAAATGTTTGATTTTAGATCACATGGCTGTATAAACATATTGTTTTCGACAGTACGGTTCTGTACTATATAGTTTAATAACTAGAATTAATTAGTCAGTGAGATGGAACATAATATAAGAACTTTCATATTAAATTGGTGTTGAAAGTGGACTGCAACAGAGTTTGTACTTAGAACATAAAGATGGTTGAAATATCGCTAAACGTTTCGCCCAGCTCAGTAAGGATTCAACCAGTGTTTAGATCATAAATTAATCGGTAAATTTGATGCAAGGTTTTAATTTGGATCACTTTAAGACAGGATGATTGTATCATGGAACTTGGAGCAGTCTCAGACAGGTTGATATCAAAAATAATGAAGATAGAATGAGTTTTTTTTTTTTGTCTTTTTTGGTTACCACTTTGTTTCCTGTTCATAAGAATTGTCTGGTAATGAACAATTTTTTTTCTTATCCTTCCTTCCTTACATTTTCTAATTTCATATCTTCAGAGTTGATGGCTGAAGTAACAGGCTAACTCTACTTTTTTTTTTTTATTATTCTAAGAGACTGTGTTAATTTTGACTGACTTAGGTGGAATAGTAAAAGGGGAGGTTTCAGGTTACATATCAAATTATAGTAGATTCCACCAAGTTCAATGGGGAGATAAATCTGATCATGTTTTGGTCTTATGATCTCATCATTTCTTGCCAAAGTGTTGATGGAAGGAGCAGTAAGTTAATGCACAAAATTGTAAAAGGCCATTGACCAATATGGTTATGTAATAACACAATGGCTTTGGTTTATTATAAGTTTAGTTCAATGATACTCAGACAGCATGCATGATATTATAGAGCCCCCCCCCCTTGTTATTAAAGAGTAGATAAAATACTGTTTGCTCCTTTTTCAGTAATCAACCCGCATCGTATGAGAAACGGGTTGGTTAACGTTGTTTGGAGTCATCCCTTTTGTTTCTTTGACCAGGGAATAATGTTCGCTAGTATTTTAGTATTTTTCCTTATTGTGTTTATCTTACTGTTGAAATCATTATGCATAGCTCTCAGGGGCCAAATAGCTCAAGAGATACCATCTGTAAGAAAAAACAATAGTTAAGTTGATGTTTCTATGATTAATAAGGCAGCGAGCTGGCAGAATTGTTACTAAGCTGGACCAAATGCTAAGCAGCATTCCTTCCAACTTCACACTCTGAGTTCAGGATATTACCTGTCATCCTTCCAGCATTGATAAAATGAATACCAGTTGTGTAATAGGGCTCAGTGTCATCAATTAGCCCCTATCTCAAAATTGTTGGCCTTGTACCACAATTTCAAACCGGTATGTTTAATAAGGGAACTAAAACTAAATTATTCAGTGAGGAAATGTAACATTAAAGGCACAGGAGTGGCTGTGTGGTAAGTAGCTTGCTTACCAACCACATGGTTCCGGGTTCAGTCCCACTGCATGGCATCTTGGGCAAGTGTCTTCTGCTATAGCCTCGGGCCAACCAATGCCTTGTGAGTGGATTTGGTAAACAGAAACTGAAAGAAGCCTGTCGTATATATGTTTGTGTGTCTGTGTTTGTCTCCCTAGCATTGCTTGACAACCGATGCTGGTGTGTTTACATCCCTGTCACTTAGCGGTTCGGCAAAAAAAGACTGATAGAATAAGTACCGGGGTTACAAAGAATAAGTCCCGGGGTCAATTTGGTTGACTAAAGGCGGTGCTCCAGCATGGCCACAGTCAAATGACTGAAACAAGTAAATGTGTAAATTAAATGAAAAAAAATATTTGATTATAAATATTGTTGAAGTGGGATTCCCATCTTTAGTTGTTTTTCTATCCAACCACCTCTAATTGCATGTTATGCATTTACGATTTATTTTCACAGATGTCAGTACTGTTGAGGAGGATGTTAACTCTGTCTTGGAACATTCCAGTGCTCTGCTTCAAGAAGTCCATAAACTTTCTTTATCGGTTCAAGAACTGGAGAAAACATCCAACTCTTTGAAATTTCTCCGAGATGATTTCACTGCTGATGAACATTGCCAAGGGACAGAGGGTTTCGATGTCAGCCACCTTCTGCCATTACAGTCAGACAAAAATAACAGATTACAGCAGTCTAAACTGCTCAGAGACATTTCTGTACAGAAAGATGTAGAACTCTTACCAACATTAAAGCTTTTGTTAGAAAGATTCACTTCCAGAGAAATCAGGCAATTAAATTATTCCGAAATCCTCCAAGCCCATTCGCTTTTGCAGCATCTTTTAAAGTCCACCATGGAAGCTGCCATTCCAGATACATGTAATCAACAGAAAGACTGAAGCTGAGAACAACTTGAAACACTGAAATCTTCCTCCTACATCCTCACCCCTACACTTTCTTTCTCTCTCTTTCTATTCAAACCAAACATTTTTAAAGCTGAGTTTACATCCATGACTGTATTATTTTTTTTTTCATCAACAATGATAATAATAATAATATAATCTACATTAAACTTCTAATGTCATTGTAGAAAGGCAGAATGTAACAATTTTCCAGTCTTTCTTGGCTCTATTTTTAAAAATCAAAAACAAAAACCTATTACAGTCAGTATTTTATATGAAATTTTAATGTTTGAAATCAGAAAGGTGCTATTTTATATTCTTTAGCCAATGAAGCAAAGCAGATGACTTAAAACAAGGAATTATTGCTAAACCAGAATTTTTCATGCTTTGCTTTTTGAGCTTCTGATCAGGGTAATATGGGAGTGATAGAATTGTACTCCTCTCTTTAAATGTACCCCTGGTATTGTACCCAGTCAGAAATCATCATTGTTTAACATCCAGCTTCCATGCTAGCATCGGTTAGATGGTTTGACAGGAGCTGACCAGGTAGAAGACTACTCCAGGTGACTGTGTCTGTTTTAGCAGGGTTTTGTTATGGCTGGATGCCCTTCCTAACACCAATCACTCTGCATAATGGACTTAGTGCTTTTTATATGGCACCCGCATTTGCAGGGTCAGCGAGTAACTTGCAAGACAAGGAATTTTGAAGTAGAGAATTTTGTATCAGATAATGAAAGGTTAGAGTGTAAGAGAGGTCTTGCTATAGATGATATCTATCTATCTATCTATCTCTCTCTCATCGTATAACATCCGTTTTCCATGCTAGCATGGGTTGGACAGTTCAACCAGGGTCTGGGAAGTCAGAAGGCTGCACCAGGCTCCAGTCTGATCTGGCAGTGTTTCTACAGCTTGATGCCCATCCTAACGCCAACCACTCCGTGAGTGTAGTGGGTGCTTTTTATGTGCCACTGGCACAGATGCCGGGGGAGGCTGGTAACGGCCACGATCAGTTGGTGCTATTTACGTTCTTCCAGCATGGAAACCAGTCAAGGCGGCGCTGGCATCGGCCATGTACGGATGGTGCATTTTATGTGCCACCGGCACAGGTATCACAACTACAATTTCCATTTGATTTTTTGATGTTGATGTACTTGACTCAATAGGTCTCCTCAAGCACAGCAGGTCACCTTACGATCCAAGGTAAGCACAGCAGGCCGTCCTGCGAGCCAAAGGTACTTTGGATGGGCTGGGGCTACTATGTGAAGCTAGTGCAGGAAACAGCCATGAACTCAGGTTATTTGTGGGTCTTTGCAGTCACATCTCCAGAGATCTCGGTCTATCGTCATTGCCTCTGTGAGACTCAATGTTCGATGGTCATGCTTGACCACCTCATTCCATGTCTTCCTGGGTCTACCTCTACTCCGGATTCCTTCAACTGTTTGGCAGTGGCACTTCTTCACACAGCTCTCCTCATCCATCCGTAGTACATGACCACAGCAGTGCAAACATCTCTCTTGCATGCCACATCCTATGCTTATGTCCAGCATTTCTCTCAGGGCATTTACACTCTGTCGTGTATGCACATTGACATTACACAACCAGCAGATCATGCTAGCTTTATTTCTTTCAAGCCTACGCATGTCCTCTGCAGTCACAGCCCATGTTTCACTACCGTGAAGCATGGCAGTTCGCACACATGCGTCGTGCAATCTACCTTTCACTCTGAGGGGGAGACCCTTTGTCACCTGTAGGGGTAGGAGCTTTCTAAACTTTGTCCAGGCTATTCTTATTCTAGTGATAAGTTTTAAGGTGGCTGTCTGGCTTCTTGAAGTCAGTGTTTCAGATTAAATGGTTCACAGTAGCCTGGTTCCCTCATCGTTTCGGGTGCCAATACCATGACCACCGTGTACCCCAGTGAAGATACCCGATTCCCACCCAACATGCCCATTAAAGTCTCCAGTCACAAAGATGAGGTCAATACCACTCGTCTTTGAGGTAGCCTGTAGAAGGGTATCATAAAAGTGATCCTTCTGATAATTTGGTAGCCCCACATGTGGGGGCATGGGTGGCATCATTGACTTCCATTTTCCATGCTGGCATGGCTGTTCAGACTCCAATCGTCTATTTTGACATGGTTTCTACAGCTGGATGCTTTTTATGTGACACCAGCAATAGGATGCGGAATGTAAATACAGAGAAGTGATAAAAGCTCAACAATATATTGTAGATTCAGTCAAGAAATTAATGTTTCTACTTACTCGCAGACTAGAGTGTCTCTCTTCAAATAGATGTTGATTTAATAGTATAAATAATAGTCTTTGAGTAACCCCCAAGACCATTCTGGAGTGATATGCTGGTGACTGATGCTATCAACATAAAAATAATGACCTGGCTGTGTGATAAAGAAGTTTGTTTTACAATGATGTGCTTTTGGTTTCAATTCTAATGCACAGTGCATTTAACAGGGGACATCTACTAAAACCTCAGGCCAACCAAAATCTTGTGTTTTGTAGTTGGAGAAAGAAGCCCATAATGTGTGTGTTTTGGCATTGTATGATAATTGTAAGCAAGCATCACTGGTGCAAGTGCTGCCATCTGTTTCCAATCTTGTGTAAAAAAAAAAAATTTTTTTCTGCCCATGGGGAAATATCTTGAAAAAGCTGCAGGGTGGCGATAGGAAGAGTATCCAGCTGTAGAGAAGAACTGTCCTGATGAATTCTGATACCTGTAAGCTTCATTCATTTTGTGAGTAGTAGTGTATATAGGTGGCCTGACAATGAAGGAGTGATGCGAAAGCTGAAAAATCTTCCATGCATTAATAACTGCTTAAAAGACTGACAATTTTGTCTGTTGTCCTTGTGAGCATTTACTGACATATTTGTTACCATAATTTTACTCAAGAAAAAATTAAATTAGATATCACAGATATCAAGAATAAGTAAATATTTCTTTTAAGTCTGCCCTGCACCATCACCTTTTATATCTAACCATTAAAATGTTAGGTGCCATGATTTTTACTTTTTTGTTTGCTTGATTACTCGAGTGTTTCAGAAAGTACAGAAAGCTAGAAAACTCAAATTACAAGTTGAAACAAATAGTATACATGGGTAGAATCCTTTCCTTTTACTCTCCCTAATCTATACATTTTGCTTGTAGTTATCCAACAAAGTAAGAGACAAATCGGGTTTGAGTATTGTGGGGAACACCACTGAAGAAGAAGTGTTATGGTTTTTAGTTTCTGTAATAAGTACTGGGTGTATATTAGCATTGATTCATGGGTCTTGCAGTGACAAAAACTTTGGTTAATGATGTTTAAGGCAACTGAGTCGGCAGAAATAATACCATACTAAATTCCTTGCAAAGACAAAATGCACTGAATTCCCCGTATTTTATGCTGAGAAAGGTGATAGAGAAGTTCCCAACCATAATGGTTCCTGTCAGTCTCAGCGTGTGACCCATTTGGCAAGAGTTTTCTTCGATAAGCCCTGGTCCAACAATGTCGTATGGGTGGATTCGGTAGACAGAAACTGAAAGATCAAACAAGTGCCACTGTCATACACGCAATGTCAGCCATTATCTCTATATTCTGTAAAAGGAGAAGAGTTGCCTTGCTTGGGAACAGATGACCATTGGTGATAACATTTGATAAAATGGACTTTAAAAAACAATGATGGTAGAGAGTTATGTACATAGAGCTGAAATGTTAATGGATGAGATCATCGTTTAACGTCCGCTTTCCAGGCTAGCATGGGTTGGACGGTTCGACCGGGGTCTGGGAAGCCAGGAGGCTGCACCAGGCTCCAGTCTGATGTGGCAGAGTTTCTACAGCTGGATGCCCTTCCTAACACCAACCACTCCGTGAGTGTAGTGGGTGCTTTTTACGTGCCAGGGGAGGCTGGCAACGGCCACATTCAAATGGTTCTTTTACGTGCCACCAGCACTGGTATCACAACTGCTTTTGGTGTTCGATTCTTTTCTGGTTCTATTTCTAATGAGTGCCCGTTTGTTTCAATTAATTTCCAAAAAATGGTTAGTTTGAAGAGATTTAATATCAAAGCAACCACCTTTTTGTATATATTAGTATCTCTTAAGCATGGGGGTTTGAACTAGAACTTAAGGTCCTTACATGATGTGAGGATGGACGGTTTTAGTATAGGTGCAGGGATGGTTGTGAGTGGTTAGGAAGCTTGCTTCTCAATCCCAAGTTCATTTCTCACTGTGGCATCTTCGGAAGCTGTTTTCTATAACCGTGGGTCAACCAAAGCTTTTCGAAAGGCTTTGGTAGTAAGGAATTGAAAGGGGTCACTTTATAGATGTGTAATTCTGGGTGGGTTTGTCCCAACATCACTCAGTGGTTGCTCAGGAGTGTCACTGTTGTACAAGCAGTGCCATTTGTTTCCAGCATTACCTTTGTAGACATAAAAGGCATCTGCCTCAACAAAATCCGTTGGACCTATGCAAGTATGGAAGAGTAGACAATATGATGATGACTAATTGAACACCTTTAAAATAATTATTTTTTAACAAAAGAACCAGAAGCTATTTCAAGCAAGTTAGTCCATCAAAAGAATTTAGTTTTATCGCCAGTGCCTCTGGACTGGCTCCTGTGCAGGTGGCACGTAAAAACACCCACTACACTCATGGAGTGGGTGGCGTTAGGAAGGGCATCCAGCTGTAGAAACTCTGCCAGATCAGATTGGAGTCTAATTTGCCAGACCTCAGTCAAATCGTCCAACCCATGCTAGCATGGAAAGCAGACGTTAAATGATGACATTACTTTGTGAAATACCGTTTCATGATTTTGCATTGAAATGCCATGGGATAAGTGGCAGGTGTGTGTGTTGATAAAAATATTAACATCATAGGAAAAGCTTTGTAATTAATGTTAGAGACAAATGTAATTAAAATTAAAAAAATTTTTTTTGTATCTTAGTTCAAGCAATCAAGTTTATTATTTGCCATGTATGTTCCCATTTAATTATTACTGTCTTTGATTTTCTTTTCAGTCTCAGCTTTGCAGTTAAACTTGTTTCTGGCAATATTATAAATTGTTTCTTTTAAACCAACAGACATGTTTGAGCCAGTGTTCCTTATCTGCCAGTAATTGTAAACTGCATGCTTTTGCTAACAGAAGAATGAAGCGAGACGGCAATGATTATCTCCTCCCCCTCCATCTTCTTTTGTTGTATATATATTATATTACATATATATCTATAAATCACGTATGCTCTGTTTTATAAGGTGGTGTGAGGAAGTCAAAAAAGGAAATTTAAATGTATTTCTAATATTTCCTTATATTTAAAGAAATGACAATATCACCTTTTCTTTATAATTTTTTTTTTATATGTATTATTGATTTAAGGCTGCTGATATTATATTAATTAATATTAAGAAAAAATTAAATTCTGACCCCAACTTTGACATTTGTTTTGTGTTATCTTTTACACTTGTTTCTGTCATGTTGGTGTACTGCTGGAAGGGTTTGGTCAAACAAGACAATCGACCCCAGCACTTATCTTTGAAGTCTGGCACTTATTCTATCAGACACTGGTAAGTTGTTGGGAAGTAAACAAACCAACACTGGTTATCAAACGGGGAAGTGGAGACAAGTATATTTCTGTGTCTGTAAACATACATACATATGCACACGCACCAGCATAGCCTTACTGGCACCTGTGCCGGTGGCATGTGTAAAAGATTCGAGCGAGGTCGTTGACTGGCCCCGTGCCGGTAGCACGTAAAAGCACCCACTACACTCTCGGAGTGGTTGGCGTTAGGAAGGCCATCCAGCTGTAGAAACTCTGCCAGATCAGATTGAGCCTGGTGCAGCCATCTGGTTCGCCAGCCCTCAGTCAAAATCGTCCAACCCATGCTAGCATGGAAAGCGGACGTTAAACGATGATGATGACACACACATACACGATGGGGTTTCACACAGTTTCTGTGGTAGAGGCCACTGGCCCAGATAGCTGCACTGTGGCACTCAACTTTTGACCACATGACCTACCTTTTTTTTTCTCTCTGTCTCTCTACCTCAAAATTCTATACAGTTACGATGTCTCATTGATGTCTTACCAACTTTAACATTTAGACCACCAATGAAGTGCGAGTTTGCCTGGTCTGAGCCTCCTCTTCTGGAAATGATAGATTTTGTCGAACAGACATATATGATCAGAAACATTCCAACTCTGACTGTAAAATCAAGAAAAGGCAGGAAGATTGTGAGAAAATATGGACTCCCAACAAGAGAAGAACTAATCTCAGCAAAAGAAACGCTTAAACAAAAAGTTCAAGCAAAAGCTCAGAGAATACGCAGATTTGAGAAAAGAATCAAATTCTACGAACAAAATAAGCTGTTATAACTCCAATGCCAAATCATTTTACAGGGAAAGAAAAAAAACCTTTTGAAAATCCACCTCTAATGGAAGAAGTTGAAAACTTTTGGAAAGAGATCTGGAGTGATGAGAAACCATACAATGAAGATGCCTACAAAAATCTACAAGAACAGGTATGGGAAGACATCTCAATCGCCGACCTAAGGAGGGCACTAACGAAGGCTCATAAGTGGAAATCCCCTGGTATTGATAGAGTACCAAATTTCTCGCTCTCATCACTCGTCCGCACACAAAATGTTAGTAATACTATTTAATGGTATTATGAAAGACCCGGAAAAAACTCCCCATTGGATGGCAAATGGTATTACTTACCTCCTCCCCCAAAATAACGAAACGAAAGACCCAAAAAACTACCAGCCTATAACATGTTTCTCTACTACCTATAAGGTTTTGACATCTATTCTAGTAGAGAAAACATGTTTATGGAAGGGAATAACCTTTTTCCCACTGAACAAAAAGGATGCTGATGAGGCTCATATGAATGTAAAGATCAGCTCCTAATTAATCGCATGATCCTTGAGAACTACCATAACAAGCGCAGAAATCTCTTCATGGATTGATTATAAAAAACCTTTGACAGCATACCACATTCGTTGATTCTGAAATCGCTGGACATTTTCAAAATTTCTCCTGTGATTTCAGATTTTTTAAAGTATAATATGTCACTATGGAACACGAAGCTCCAATTATATCATTCTAATGGAGTATTGCGCTCAAACAATATTAGCATAAACTGGCATTTTCCAAGGTGACTCACTTTCACCACTAATTTTCCGCATAGCACTAATACCACTCTCAAGTGAACTGAATAGAACAGGATATGGCT
The DNA here is from genome assembly GCF_006345805.1 of Octopus sinensis. Lineage (NCBI taxonomy): Eukaryota > Metazoa > Mollusca > Cephalopoda > Octopoda > Octopodidae > Octopus > Octopus sinensis. Next base: position 90,118,011 of record NC_043005.1, on the reverse strand, counting down.
ACAAAATTGACAACAGAAAAATAAGCCATTTATTTTATATGGATGACTTAAAGCTATATGGCAAAGATGATGAAGAGCTTGAAGGATTATTACATACAGTGAAAGGATTCAGTGATGATATCGGGATGGAGTTTGGCCTCGAAAAGTGTGCCAAAGCCACTTTTAAGAAAGGGAAATTGATAAAGTCAGGTTCAATCGAATTAGATGTCGAAATAGTAATAAAGGAACTTGAGCAGGAACAAACCTATAAATACCTAGGAATAAATGAAGGCTCTGGTATCCAGCATGAAAGAGAAGGTTAGGAAGGAATGTTATAGAAGAGTTCGAGCAATCCTGAATTCTGAGCTGAATGCATATAATAAGGTGTTAGCCATAAATTCCTTAGCAGTCTCAGTTGTTCTTTATAGATTCAATGTGCTTATCTGGAATACCAGTGAAATAATGCAAATTGACAGAAAAATCTGCAAGCTACTGACTTGTAATAAGATGCACCATCCAAAGGCAGACGTGGCTCGTCTTTACCTTCCCAGGGCTCAGGGAGGTCGAGGTTTGATCCAGCTTGAACTTACACACAAAACCACCACAATCAGACTGGCCAAATACCTTGAAGCAACCAACGATTGGATGCTAAAACTTGTTGAAAAACATGAAAGACCGAAAAAACTTCACTCTATTCTCGAAGAGAGCAAAAAATGCGCTTATGATCTCTTAGATACCTACCAGATTGATCAGGCTGAAGGAAATGCGCCAACTGCTGCTGCAAGGAAAATAAAATTAATTGCAAAGGTTGGCGTTAGGAATGGCATGTAGCTGTAGAAACTCTGCCAGATCAAGATTGGAGCTTGGTGCAGCCATCTGGTTCGCCAGCCCTCAGTCAAAATCGTCCAACCCATGCTAGCATGGAAAGTAGACATTAAATGATGATGATGATGAAAAGCACATGACAAATTAGCTAGCAGATGGGAACAGAAACTTCTCCATGGCAAGTATGTGGCCCGTAGCAAACAAGCTGATGTCGACCAGAAACACACGCACCAATGGTTACGAAGCTCAGGGCTAAAAGCGGAGAGTGAAGGTTTCATATTAGCTGCTCAAGACCAAAGCTTATTAACCCGTAACTACCAAGCCAATGTGATAAAAAATGGAGCTGACCCAAAATGCCGATTCTGTAACGATGAGATTGAAACTATAGACCACCTAATCTCAGGGAGTAGAGTCTTAGCACCTGTAGAATATAAAGCAAGACATGACAGAGTCGGCCAATATTTTTACTAGACAATATGTCAGCATTATAAAATCAAAACCGCTGGCAAATGGTATAAACACCATCCTGAAGCTGTGACTGAGGGAGAAAATGTGTCGATTCTATGGGACTTCCCCGTACATACCGACAAAACTATAAAAGCTAATAAGCCGGATATTATTATAAAAGATCAGACAAAAAAGATGTGTTTATTAATTAACATGAGTATTACTTGAGATCACAATATAGCGGCGAAAGAATTTGACAAGATTAGTAAATATAAAGACCTGCTAATAGAAATTGAAAAAATGTGGCATCTCAAGGCGACTACAGTACCAGTGATTGTAGGATCTCTAGGAATGATAAAAAAAGGCACTGAAACCTATTTGAAAATGATTCCAGGCTTACCATCCCTACAGGAAGTGCAAAAATCGTGTTAACTGGAACGGCTCATGTACTGAGAAGAGCATTATCGCTGTGAAAACAACATCCATTCATGAATTTATTTGTTTATTAATTTTTTAAATACATATTTCACCTGTGAATTTGCGTTTGTAATCTGGGAATGTATACAATGAGTTTCTCTGCCCAAGGTGTACGGAAAACACTCGGCAAGAAACGGAAGAAAATTTGTAGAAAGAAGGAAATAATAATAATACACACTGTTTTTAATCGCTTTTCCTTCTTCTTTTGCAGAGTTGGTGGTAAGGCATCACCAACAGCAGCAAATTCTAACTTTTTCCGTCGTTCGTTGTCAATCACTGCTTGAATTATTTTAATTAAAAGAAATACTGTTCATATTAGGGTTTCTTTCAATAAAGAACACATCTATATTTCGTTTGTGATTTAAAATGAGATGAATAATAAAAACCTGACTTTATCTCTTATCTCTTATGATAATCTCTTATTATAAAAGGCAGATTTTATCTGCCTCCCTTTGTCTCTTATAGAAATCTACAATATAGGATTTCTTCAATTACAATTTACCTAGCATTTTTAAGAGTAGAATGCATCGGGTCGTGCCAGGTCCAGTTTTTAAAATTTCAACCCCAATTAAGCAAAATTTAGAGAAAACTCACATTGTGGTGTGTAAGTGAAGTGCTTTTCTTAGTGTGGGCTACAGCACACACACACGCACACACACAAAAACGGAGCGATCTGCTTCACTCACGCTATCACCCTAATTTCTACTCCTTTCTCTTTGCAAGTGTGCAACGATTAAAGTGAAACTATTTATATAAAACGGATCACTCATGCTATCACCCTAATTTCTCCCACTTTCTCTTTGCAAGTGTACCTTAAACCACTACTCAAAAAAAAAACACACACACACAGCAAACAGAAACAAATAAATACATAACGATTTACTCCTCACACAATTTCTTCAATTAGAGTTTACCTATGATTTTTCAAATTACTTCCATTCGGTCATGCCATACAAAATTTCTTTCAATTTCACCCCCAATTAAGACAAAATTCGAGAAAACTCAATATTTTAACATTTCACTTCGAAGCCTTTACTCTGCATATTATTCCCACTTCCTCTTTACACACATAGACACGCAAATATATAAATAAAATTGTAAGCTAACGTGTGTGCGTGTGTGTGTGTGTGTGTGTGTGCGTGTGTGTGTGTGTGTGTGCGTGTGTGTGTATGACGGTGCGTGTGTGTGTGTGTGATCGCCCAAAAGTGTATATAGATATTTAAATGTATTTATATATTCATCTATGCACACATGTATGTATAATGTGTGTGTATATATTTCCATAGAGGTAACTATTCACGCCATACAAAGTTATTTAGGACGAATATAAGATCTAAAGTATATCCAAGTAGCAGAAAGATCGCCCAAAAGTGTATATAGATATTTAAATGTATTTATATATTCATCTATACACACATGTATGTATAATGTGTGTGTATATATTTCCATAGACGTAACCATTCACTCCATACAAAGTTTTTTAGGACGAAAATAACATCTAAAGTTATCTCTAAGAAGCAGAAAGATCGCCCAAAAGTGTATATAGATATTTAAATGTATTTATATATTCATCTATACACACATGTATGTATAATGTGCGTGTATATATTTCCTTAGAGGTAACCATTCAATCCATACAAAGTTTTTTAGGACGAAAATCTTTATATATAAAAGAAAGGTTGTGTGTCTGTCTACTCCGATTTAGATTCCTAACTACTCCCACATTTTGCGATGCAGTTTAACCAAAACCGAGTATCTTATAGTCGTGATTCATATCGAGCCCTTCTGGGTATTAGCGTGCGTCTACGATGAGTCTACGATTTTACAAATACTTTACCATCATTTTCTTCCATTTTAATGCATATTTTTTTTAATAAAGGGAAGTAACTCTCAAACTTCACACCAATATGCGTGCTCATATGCGACGTAATATCACATCAGCAGCATTTCCTCACACCCTCCTTGCACTTGGCGAAGGCAAATTACCAGGGGATGAAAATGGTAATATTGCCATCGATTCCATTTGTACCATTGTTAAGACGCCTTCTGATCTCAGAGATGCAGTGTTCCAAGATCTACAAGCTAATTATCAGAATATGGATTGGATTGGCCAAAAGGCTATACTGGTCCCGAGGAATAAAACTGTTCACCATATTAATGATGAAATGCTAAAACTCATTCCTGGGGAAGTCTATGTATATCAGTCTATCAATACAACTCCTGACCCACAGGACGTCATCAACTATCCAATAGAGGTACTCAATTCCTTTGAGCACCCCGGACTAACACCACACATTCTCAAACTTAAAGTTGGTGCCCCTATAATGCTCATCAGAAATTCGGTTCCCCCAAAACAATGCAATGGCACACGTTTGATCGTTAAGTCCTTATCTCCCACCGTAAACGTATATCAATATTTGCCTGAATAATCATCATAATTCAGTACTTTCAAGCAATTCAGCCCCGAGCAACGCCGGGCAATTCTGCTAGTTTTATGATAAAAGGCAGATTTTCTCTGCCTCCCAAATCGTTCGTTTTTTATACAATTGTACAATATAGAATTTCTTCAATTGGAATTTACCTATGATTTTTCGAAGTAGATTCCATTAGGTCATGCCATGTAAAGTTTTTTCAATTTCACCCCCAATTAAGCAAAAATTCGAGAAAACTCAATATTTTACGATTTCTCTCTCTCTATTCAAGTGCTTCACTCCTTCCATTACCACCACACTTTCTCTTTGCAAGTGTGCAACAATTAAAGTGAAAGTATTTATATAACAGGGATGAGCCATTAATACTGGTTATCCTTTTTGCTAGAGGAAGATCCGCTATGGTCTTATATGCTATATCACTGGTTTTCAATTCATATTAATCAAATTAATATTCGATTTTTCACCCTTATTATGTGTGTGTGTGTATTAGCAATTCGTATATAATTACATCAATGACTTGAACTTGAATAAGTGGTTTCACATAAATGGGGATAAATTAAAAAGGTTTGTTATTATTATTACTGTTTGACTATTGTAATCACGTTTGTTGGTTCCTCGTCAGGGAAACGTTGTTGTGTGGCATTTGTTAAATAATTGTAAACCGTAACCCTCCTCCTTTCGGAGAAGGGGCTTTGGTTATTGTTTAAAAATTGAATTGTGTCCCTGTTTTGGGAAATTGACAATATTTTCACCGTCTTTACGGAAGCATTTTTGTTAAAATGCCTTCGATAGAAGAAAGTCCAAAAATGAATTTCGCTGCAGCCGTACACTTCCATACAAGAGGGAGGACAAGATCCAATTGATCGAAATTGCAAGAGACGGGCCTACAATTCCAGTCTGTTATATATTTTGAGTATTGTTATCACTAGCGATATCAAGATATAACTTTGTATTTTGTATTTTATGTGTAGATGTATATAGATATAGATGTACATGTAATATGTACACATATATACACACATATATACATGCATAATATATCTACCCATACACACATACGCACACACACACACACATACATAGGGGCAGGTGTGGCTGTGTGGTAACAAACTACGTTCCAAACACATGGTCCTGGGTTCAGTCCCACTGTGTGGTGACTTGGCATGTGTCTTCTGCTGTAGCTTCAGACCAACAAAAGCCTTCTCAGTGGATTTTGTACATATATACAGGCATACATACATATATATACATGCATGTTCTATATCTTATAAATTACCCATATTTACTAACCCATGCTTCATTCCCCTCTTGCCTACATAGGGCATCCATTCTCTTTTAACACAGCATGAAGTTTTGTAACAGCACATCCGCTGCCATTTGTAGAAATCGAAGAGACCCTATTCACCTGCGAACGTTTTACACCGCCTTCCACAACTATCAAATTCTTACAATTATGAGAACAATAACATGGCTCTTTTCAAGGCAACCTCGCATTCAATTCTTACATCATTCTACGAGGGGGTAGGAACCCCTTTACACGGCTTTCTATACACTTACAAATACATTCATTCGCCGTAAACTTATATCAATATTTGCCTGAATAATCATCATAATTCAGTGCAATCATTAACAGTACTTTCAAGCAATTCAGCCCCGAGCATCGCCGGGCAATTCTGCTAGTACCAAATAAAAATGAGAATTAAATTAAAAACAGAAAACTAAAGATATTTCTTCAACAAATCTCAAATGACACATGAAGAGGTAAAAAAACCTCACATCAAGTTATTTCTTAAAACAGGGATTCAAGTAGGAGCACTAATCAACTGTTGAATGCTTCGTTAGTTTACAAAACTAGAAAACTGTTTTGTTCGAAGGTTACAACAAATGATGACGTTCAGGCTGAATATCAACCAGATGAATCTCTCGTCAGTTTAGAAGATGTAATGATCCTATATAACGGTGCGCGCGCGCGCACCGTCCATTTCTATTTCGCGCGCGCGCGAAGCACCGGAAGTAGGACCCTTTTGCCTACGTGGCAGTTAGCCGAGGCAAGGGGATCGTAGGACGTTGACCACTAGCGTCCAGCAGCAGTCATTGACTTGAGACAAAGCGACCGAGGGCAACGGACGTATATTTTCTCGCTGTCCATTTTTGATAGCAGTCGGCCGAAGGCTTTAACCAAATTGTTGCAGACAACATCATCTTCCTCTTTCCGGACGCCATCTTTGACCAGTGTCGTTAGCATTTGGACACTGTAAATTCTACAGCGATATAGTTCAGCTCTGACACATCTATACCAAAGGGATACCCAGATATACCAATTATCTGTTACTGTCATAAGAGAATAAAGTAGATATATATATTTTACGTCTGCGTCTTGTTGTTTCTGACTGGTAGAATCTGGATTATTAAAGCAACGGAAAGTGATTGCTTCTCGCATCCCCAAAAGGTCCAGAGAAGATATTCACTTTCGTTACAAAGAGATTGCAAAGGTTATGGGCCTGCCTCTTTTTATTTAACTAAATTGTATTAAAATCAAGTAAGCTTTAGTGGAAAGTACTTTGGCAAACTCTTGGTAGCCTAATCGGTCTTGGATAATTCCGATATAGAGCTCCAAATTGATTGGTTGCATCAACATTACAAACAAGGCAACTAATTTGTTGGAGAGGAATTAACGTCACTAAATGACTGACACTGGTTTTATCAATCTTTGATGGACAGAAGGAAAGGTCAATAAGGTCAATCCAATGAGGTTTATCATCATCATCATCATCATTTCACATCCGTTTTTCTCGCTGGCATTGGTTGGACAGTTTGATAGGAGCTGCACCAGATTCCATTGTCCGTTTTAGCATGGTTTCTACAGATGGGTGCCCTTTCTAACGCCAACCACTTTACACAATGTACTGTGTGCCTTTTATATGGCACCAGTGCTTCTTACGTGGCACTGACATTAATCCTTTTTATGTGGCAACAAAAAGAGTTGTTAAATTAATACGGAGAAGTTGCACTTACTGAATAAAATATTGAATAAGTAATATTCTACAAATGTTAAACAGTCAGGCTCTAAGAGGAGAGAGAGAGGGGGGAAAGTGTGTTTGTGTAAAAACCCTTTAATAAATTAACACCAACAGTTTATAATACTAACTTATATAGTTTTGAAACCTGATAAAACGAAAATCAATCGGTTTCAAGTTCCAAAAGAAAGAAATTATATATCTGTCATGTATTGGATCAAGATTTATATAATTTAAGGGTGGAGCCACCGGCAAATAAGATTGCGTATCAGTGATAAAGTACAATCAGGTAATTAGAAAAGTTATTAAGGGAGGTAACTGCGTTGAATCCTTTATTATAAGAAGCAAAGGGAGGTAAATAACATAGCTTTCCAAATGGAATTTTAACTAAACGTCACTTTACAACTGGTCAACTAGATCAATAGCACAAAATATATTGATTCCAATTACTTCTTTAATCAGTTATGACTGTTTTAAATATCCTTAGTCGATGCAAAAGAGAGGGTCAGGGTCATGTACCTTAAATGTATTCACAAACTGGGAAAAAATGTTGTTGGTGAAACCATCCTGGGGTTTTTACCAAAGTTCCACAACCCGATGATAGGCATCCTGAAAATAGAAAACATTAAAAAAGGTAAATAAAAAAAACGCATATAGGTGAAATTTATAACTCGAAATAATTAACATGCCTGCTAATTACAGAGTCAAAGCAAAATATCCATTTCTTCTCTCAATGTATCTACCAAAACTTGTGTTCCATTTCTGATCTTAATATATAATCTCTTAACTTCTATTCCTAAAAGAGGTGGAAATGGTTTTTATTCTAAACTTTATACCAAATCAGTATTTCTGGCATTTTATTAATCCTGCAGAAATAAAAGATGGATTTTTAACTAAACTTGGAACTTTGAAGGACTCAACATTTAATTCATAAGGGCAACAGAGGATGGAACTGGCTGGTTAACGAAATGATTCATGTCTCCATAGGAATCTATGAAGACAGAATGGACAGTGAGGCCATGAAAAGTGGTCCTGGTGAGTCATAAATCGAAGCAATAATGTGACAAGCATCACCACACATAAACATCAGGAGATGCATCTACAGATGCTGGTTATATTAAAATAATAATAATTCTTTCTATAGTTCTATATTTAAGAGATGAGGAATTATGTACATTATTTACATTTGACGGATATTTGTCCTCATCTTGTTTGTTGATAACAACATTTCGGCTGATATACCCTCCAGTCTTCATCAGGTGTCTTGGGGAAATGTCAAACCTGGTTTAGCTATGGGTTTGCCATTATCACTGGTAATAGCCAATATATACATGGAATACTTTAAGAATTTGGCTTTATGATCAACACCACTAAAACCAACCCTATGGCTGCGATATGTTGATGACACCTTTATACTCTGGCGCTACCAGGAAGATATCCAAGTGCTGTTAGATTATGTGCACTCAATGAAGCCATCCATACAGTTCACAATGGAAAAGGAAAAAGACAATCAGCTAGCATTCCTGGACGTATGAATAACACGCATCAAACATAGATTCAGGACATCCGAATACTGTAAGCCGACCTTCACTGGACGATACTTCAACTTCAATTCCCACTATCCATACAGTGTAAAGAGAGGGATTGCTCAGTGCCTAAAACATCGAGCAAAGAATATAAGTAGCAATCATGAAGAAATGGTCAAGCTCAATAACAATTTATTCAGCAACAACTACATCCAAAAACATACTCTCCACTCCAATTATGAAGAAAAGAGAGGATGAAACCGATAAACTGTCCACAGTCTGTCTACCCTATGTGAAAGGCCCCTCCAAAAAGACACAAAAGATATGCAGCCCTTACGATGCCTGGACAGTATTCAAGAGTAATACAACACTTTGTAAATATCTCCTTCGAGTAAAACCACCAACAGAAATGAATATGACCAAAGACTGCGTGTATTCCATCCCATGCAGCTGTGGTAGGTCATACAAAGGAGAAACATGCCGCCCCCTCAAAATAGGTTTAGACGAACATCGCAAAGCTGTGACATGAGGAGATATTGATAAATTGGGTATAGCTGATTATGTATGAAAAAAACTGAGACCGCCTCCCCCTGTGCGATGAAGTTAAAATAACAGACAGAGTACACCACTGTAAAATATGAAAACTAAAAGAAACAGCACATATGCTAGGACACAACAACCTCCTAAGCAGACGGAGTGCATATATGAATAGCATATGGGAAGCAGTATTAATAATAATAATAATAATAATAATAATAATGGAAACCCCAAAATGGCAGAAATTCAAAAGATAGCGCTCATGGGAACTGCTCATATCCTAGGCAAAATACTTTCTATGTAATCTTAAGTTTTAAAGCAAACATAATTTTCTTAGAACAACACTATATACAAAACCAAATATATGGCACCCTAGGCATAACGCCAGCATGAACTTCCAACTCGTTGTCTCTTGATGTCTCTGGGTGAGACTTAGAGCCAACTTGTACAAATGTAAAGCAAAAGTCAAACATAGAATAATAATAATAATAATAATAATAATAATAATAATAATAATAATAATAATAATAATAAAGGAGTATTAAAACAACAAACTCAGCATCTGAGCAACTTTGGACCCCCATAACAACTGAAGAGGTCACCCAGGCACTGCAAAGACTAAGCAACTGGAAGGCACCTGGGCATGACAAGATCCCCAACTTCTGGTTGAAATATCTAACAGGAATGCACAAAAAGCTGGCTGAAAATTATAACAACATACTGGCAGAGCCAGAGACAATGCCTGAATGGCTCACGAAGGGGAAAACCATCTTAATTCCCAAATCAAATGAGACAGCAAAACCAGAAAACTACAGACCTATAACTTGTCTCCCTATAATGTACAAAGCATTTACTGCAGTAATATCGCAAAGATTGAGCAAGCACCTGGACGAAAACAACCTGTTTCCAGAAGAGCAGAAAGGATGCTGCAAAGGCTAATATGGCTGTAAAGATCAACTAATGATCAATAAAGCCATAACTGAAGACAGCCACAGAAAGAAGAAAGGCCTCAGTATGGCCTGGATCGACTACAAAAAGGCGTTTGATAGCATCCCCCACACATGGATCCTTGAAACACTAGCCATGAACAAAGTAGCACCAACAATTATAAAATACATAGGACACTCTATGAATAAATGGCAAACTGTGCTACAGCTCCAAACAAAAGAGGGACTTGTGAAAACCAAAGCCATCCCCATAAGAAGAGGAATATTCCAGTGAGATATGCTCTCTCCGCTCCTTTTCTGCTTGGCACTGTCACCTCTATCGGATATGCTAAACAGAACTGGATGTGGATATAAATGTTACGGCAAAACGATCAGCCACCTTTTATATATGGATGACCTAAAACTATACGCTACAAATGACAAACAGCTGGAAACACTACTAAAGACAGTTCATGGATTTACCAAAGAAATAGATATGAAATTTGGATTAGAGAAATGCGCCAAAGTAACCATGAAAAGAGGAAAACTAGTTAAGAGTAGCAACATCACACTAGATAAAACCAATGAAATAAAAGAATTAGACCAAAGCCAAACTTACAAATACTTAGGAATCCATGAACTAGATAAGACACAACACACACAAATGAAAGAGAAAATAAAAAAAGAATATTATAGACGAGTTAGATCAATACTGAAAACAGAGCTCAATGCTAAAAACAAGATAATAGGTATCAACACTTTAGCTGTCCCAGTTATAAGTTACAGCTACAATATCCTTAACTGGACACTAAATGAACTGACCAAAATAGATAGGAAAACAAGAAAAATAATGACAGGATCTAGGATGCATCACCCAAAATCTGACATAAAAAGGCTATATATACAACGTATAGAAGGTGGTAGAGGCCTTATACAGCTGGAAAACTACTATAAAATAGCCACCATAGGACTGCAAAAATATCTACTTCAGAAGGAAGGAAAACTGATACAAATAGCAGCAAAACACGAGCAAAACAAAAAACTGTTCTCAGTATTTAAGGAAGCTGACAAATACAAACAAGAAATCATACCACCTAACAAATATGAAGAAGAAGAAGAAGAAGATGAAGAAACAACAAAAGCTATAAAACAAATGAAATCCAAACTAAAAATAGAACAGCAACGAACCATGATAAAACGATGGCAAGAAAAGCCCCTTCATGGTAAATACTGGACTAAACTAAATGCAAAAGAAATAGACAAAGAAAAATCCCAGCAATGGTTGAGAAGCTCGGGAATCAAAGCAGAGACAGAGGGATTTTTAATTGCAGCACAAGACCAAAGCCTCCCCACCAGAAATTACCAAAAACATATAATGAAAAGAAATATAACAAGTAACTGCAGAATATGTGGAAATGGACAAGAAACAATAAATCATATTATCTCTGGCTGCCCAGTCCTGGCTAAGAAGGAATATATTCACAGACACGGCAGAGTTGGGACCTATATACACTGGAAACTATGCCAACATTATGGAATAACAACAGAAAAAAGATGGTATAGGTACACACCAGAAAAGGTCACAGAAAACGAGAAAGCAACCATACTCTGGGATATGCCTATACACACAGATAGAGAAATTAAGGCCAACAGACCAGATATAGTTGTCAGAGATCATGAAGAAAAAAAATGTTTTCTAATTGATGTATCAATACCGGCAGATGACAACGTATCTCTAAAAGAAACGGAGAAACTTTCAAAATACAAAGACCTGGAAACAGAGGTAACCAGAATGTGGAATCTAAAAACAGAAACAATTCCTATCATAATAGGTGCATTAGGCATGATAAAAAATATTCAGACAAATACATAACAAAAACACCAGGACTTACAAACACATATAACATACAGAAAATTGCACTACTAGGCACTGCACACATCCTACGCAGAACACTTTCCATACAATAACCATCAGAGCATCACAACAAATCACAGTACATACCCAAGGCACACAGAGCTGCGCTCGGTAGCGAAGTGAAAGCACGATATAAAAAATATACTACTGAATAATAATAATAATAATGATAATGATGATGATGATGATGATGATGATGATGATGATGATGATGATGATGATGATGATGATGATATCTTGGTATAAAAGATGGGCTACAGCAAATATTCTGTTCAATACCACAGATTTGCTTGTCAGTTGTTTGATCCTAACCAGTTGAGCATGTCCATTAGTGGCTGACGATATGTGCATCTCTGATCATGAGCAGAAGTAGTGGGGGAGCATCATAGCCATGTGTTGAGAGAGATTCTTTGGGGTTTGGATAATTCACCTTTGGAAACATGGGTGGTTCTTTCAACATCCTTAAGCAATCCTTATTTAGGGACCTTGTGAGCGGGATGGGCTACTCGACCAGAAGAAATTTCTAACTGGACCCCACCTGCAAGGTCAGGTGCTGTTTATCTTGATATGAGATCACCATGTCGCCCACATGTGGTTGTGATGCATGTGCCTAGTGTACCCTTATCAGACGGGTAGTCATGGTGGGTATATTGGGCTTCGTATATTTTACCCCATTGTCACTTTGATGGCAAGCACTGCTCCCTCACTCAATAATAATAATAATAATAATAATAATAATAATAATAATAATAATGACGACGGAATAAGGCATTCAGTGAAGAAGGAAAGGATCAGGAGAGAATGTTATCGAAGAGTAAGAGCAGTACTCAAGACAGAGCTGAATGCAAGAAACAGGATCGAAGCGATCAATGCATTAGCCATACCAGTCGTGACTTACAGTTTCAATATCGTTAACTGGTCAATTACTGAAATATGTAATCTTGACAGAAAAATACGAAAACTGTTGACAATGCATAGAATGCACCACCCTAAGGCAGATACAGAACGACTTTATCTGCCAAGAAAAGAGGGAGGCCTTGAACTTTTACAACTGGCATTAACAATGAAGATTGCTACAATTGGCCTAGACACCTACCCGAAAATCTCTGAGGACTGGATGTTAAAACTTGTCTAAAAACATGAAAACAAGAAAGCATCATACTCAGTAATAAAACAGGCAAAGGAATATCTAAGTGAATTCCGAATACAACAAATTTCGGAATTAGACATACATCTCACTCCTCTGGAACTTCACCATTCAAACTGACAGAAAGATAGATGCGAATAGGCCAGACATCATAGTAAAAGACTTCAGACAAAAAACATGCCTCCTCATTGATATGACTGATAATGATAATAATGATAATAATAATAATAATAATAATAATAATAATAATAATAATAATAATAATAATAATGACGGAATAAGGCATTTAGTGAAGAAGGAAAGGATCAGGAGAGAATGTTATCGCAGAGTAAGAGCAATACTCAAGACAGAGCTGAATGCGAGAAACAGGATCTAAGTGATCAATGCTTTAGCCATACCAGTCGTCTTTGGAAACTAAAAGGAAAACTAAATCAGTATACCAAATCGCTTGTCCTATGGTCAATCTGGAAGCGCGTCCCTCAGGGAAGAGCCAGCCTGAGATCGAAAAGTCATCAACTAGCACAAACTCTTCTCCGAATACGGACATGGATGGTCACTTGAACGGGAAATTCCCCAACTCGAGCCCTCCAAGTTCACCACCACAACCACCACAGAAAGAAAAATGTAAGCGGAACAAATGGACCCGAGAAGAGTATAAAGAAGTAATATACACTTATTACTATGCATTAGGTAGGCCATCTCAAGAGAGACACACCGCAAACTCTTACAGTATATGGAGAACACGGAATCAAGACAGTAGACCCTATTTGGACGAGAACAAATTGGCAAATGTGAGGAGGGATATCCTTAGAAATAACAGACTCACAGACAGTGAAATAAGCGCGATCAAGCACGCAACGGAAAATGACACAAATATAAGACACAAAGGAAATGAAGAATCAGATGAACAGAATAGCCCGCCACGAGGCTTAATTGAAAGACTGCCATCTGACCAAAGCACGCAAAGGCCTGAAGATACAAGAAATTCTATTGAACCTGTTAAAGATAGTCAGGAAAATGATAAAACAACAGTAACTGAAGATCTCGCATTTGCTGAAGAACACAGAGAGTCTATGGCAGAAATGAGGCAGAAAATCCTGAATACGCTTGAAGTTGTAAGACATACAAGTATGAATGATAGAGAACCACTTCATAAACTCTCAAATACAAACCAAAATAAAAAACAAATCAAAATTGGCAACTATGTAACAAATGAAATAATACAAGAATTAAAACCTGATTTTACTGAGTTAAATGAAATTATTTACGCTTCTGCTAGGGCAATTGAAACCAGCTGTATGCCCCCGAAAAAACAAAGAAAACCAAACCTGGGAAGAAATCAAACCTGGAGAAGTAAAATTGAAAAAGAGATTGAGTTTATGAGAGGGGAAATATCAATATTAAATGAACTAATATGTGAAAATGATGTAAGATCCAGAACAGGAAGAAAGATGAAGAGAAAATTTGGATCCTCACCAAGAGAAGAACTGATATCAATAAAAGAAACGCTGAAACAAAAAGTCCAAGCAAAAGCTCAAAGAATACGAAGATTTGAGAAGAGAAACAAGTTTTACAAGCAAAATAAGCTGTTCACATCCAATGCCAAGAAATTCTACAGAGAAATAGGGAAGGAGAAAGTAACCATCAAAGACCCCCCTCCCATGGAAGAAGTTCAAAACTTTTGGAAAAGGATTTGGAGTGACGAGAAGACGTACAACATAAATGCAGACTGGATTATACAAACAGAAGGATCTTACCAAAATTTACAACAACAAGCATGGGAAGACATCACAATAGCAGACATAAGAAAAGCACTCACAAAGGCCCATAATTGGAAATCCCCCGGTAAAGATAGGGTGCCGAATTTCTGGCTCTCATCGCTCCCATGCGCACACGGTAAGCTAGTTCAGCTGCTCAATGGAATTATGAGAGACTCAAAGAAAACGCCTGAATGGTTAGCAAGTGGTATTACTTACCTACTCCCAAAGAATAACGAAACCAAACTTCCCAAAAACTATCGGCCTATAACCTGTTTATCTACCACGTATAAAATCCTAGCATCTATCCTGGCGGAGAAAACATATGCATTCATGGAGAAGAACGATATTTTCCCCATTGAACAAAAAGGGTGCCGCCGAGGCTCATACGGATGCAAAGATCAACTGCTAATTAATCGTATGATCCTTGAGAACTGTCACAACAAGCGCAGAAATCTCAGCTCCGCATGGATTGACTACAAAAAGGCCTTCGACAGTATACCGCATTCATGGATCTTGAAATTGCTGGACATCTTCAAAATTTCCCCTGTGATTTCAAGCTTCCTGAAGCATAATATGTCGTTGTGGAATACGAATCTCCAATTATACCACTCTAATGGAATACTTGCCTCAGAGAATATAAACATCAACTGTGGCATTTTTCAAGGTGACTCACTTTCACCTCTAATATTCTGCATAGCCCTAATACCCCTTACAAGTGAATTAAACAGAACAGGGTATGGGTATAAAATTATCAATAAAAAAATAAGCCATCTATTTTATATGGATGACTTAAAACTTTATGGTAAAGACGATAATGAACTTGAAGGCCTATTGCGCACTGTGAAAGAATTCAGTGATGACATCGGGATGGAGTTTGGGCTTGAGAAGTGTGCCAAGGCCACTTTCCAGAAAGGGAAAGTGAAGACCACAAATTCAGTCGTGTTAGATGTTGACACAGTCATAAGAGAGCTTGAACAAGAACAAACATACAAATATTTAGGGATAAATGAAGGCTCTGGTATTCAGCATGCAAGCATGAAAGAGAAGATCAGGAAGGAATATTATAGGAGAGTTCGAGCAGTCCTGAAATCTGAACTAAATGCACGTAACAAGGTGTTAGCTATAAATTCTTTAGCAGTTCCAGTTGTTACTTATAGCTACAATGTGTTGAACTGGAATATGAGTGAAGTAAAGAATATAGATAGGAAAATACGCAAGCTGCTGAGTTGTAATAGGATGCACCACCCAAAGGCAGACGTAGATCGCCTTTACCTTCCCAGAGCCCAAGGAGGTCGAGGCCTGATCCAATTTGAACTAGCTTACAAAACAACCACAATTGGACTGGCCAAATATCTTGAAATAACGAATGACTGGATGCAACAGCAACAGCAACAGCAACAGGACCTCCGTAATGCCATGATGGACCGTGAAGTCTGGCGTAGCATGGTAAATTCCATTGTCTCGACCACGGTCGAACAATGATGATGATGGATGCTAAAGCTCGTGGAAAACCACGAGAGACGAAAGAAGCTTCATTCTATCATTAAGGAAAGCAAAAAATTTGCTATTGATCTCGTGCAGGATACCCAAACTGAACAACCCGAGGGAAGTACGGCAACTATTGTTGCAAAGAGGGTGAAAATAATGGCAACGAAAAGAGCGCACGAGCAATTGGCTGATAGGTGGGAGGAGAAACCTCTGCATGGCAAATATGTGGACCGTAGCAAACAAGCTGATGTTGACCAGAAGCAAACCCATCAGTGGCTACGGAGCTCAGGGCTAAAAGCAGAGAGCGAAGGTGTCATCCTGGCTGCTCAAGATCAAAGCCTATTAACTCGGAACTACCAGGTCAATGTGATGAAAAATGGAGCAGACCCAAAATGCCGATTCTGCAACGACATGATTGAAACAGTGGACCACCTAATCTCTTGATGTAAAGTCTTAGTACCAGTGGAGTATAAATTAAGACATGACAGAGTTGGCCAATATCTCCACTGGCTAATAAGTCGGCATTACAATATCAAAACTGCCGACAAGTGGTATAATCACCACCCTGAAGCTGTAACTGAAGGAGAAAATGTAACGATTCTGTGAGACTTTCCAGTACATACAGACCGAACCATCAAAGCCAATAAACCGGATATTGTTGTGAAAGACCAAAACAATAAAGTTTGCTTATTGATCGACATGAGCATCCCCTTTGATCATAATATCTCGGCGAAAGAATTTGACAAGCTCAGAAAATATAAAGACCTGCTCATTGAAATTGAGAAAATGTGGCATCTCAAGGCGGTTACAATACCAGTGATCGTAGGAGCACTAGGAATGATCAAGAAGGGAACAGAATATTATATGAGAATGATCCCTGGCTTACCATCCCTGCAAGAAGTGCAAAAGATTGTCTTAACTGGTACATCACACGTATTGAGAAGAGCATTGTCGATGTGAGAACTATTACTACCCATGTATTTTAATTTAACTTTATTTCTATCAAAAAAAAAAACAACAAACAAACAAAAAATGAACGAACTAGTGAGTTTAGTTTAATGGCCTACCAATGTATACTATGAGTTTCTTTGCCCTAGGAGTCGGGAAGACACTCGGCAAGAAATGGAAGCAAATTTGAAAGAATAAGAAAAACCCATAAATAATAATAATAATAATAATAATAATAATAATAATGATGATGATGATGATGATGATGGGCGGTTCGTTCAACCTCCTTAAACAATCCTTTTCTCTAAATTGAATAAATTTTAGATCTATATTTTAGATCTATATTTTTTCCTCTAATCCAACGTGTCAAAGTACATAATATCTCAAAAAGTCTTCATGTGAACGTGACCTGGGTGTTATTGCCGACAGTGATTTGCGTTGGACAAAACACATCGCTAAAATTGTCAAGAAGGCTGAGGGTGTCTTGGCATCACTCACCAAATCCTTTGTGAGCTGCTCTCCGGCTATCTATCTGCGGCTTTATATAGCTATGGTAAGACCTCACCTGGAATTTGCATCACCGGTCTGGAACCCCTATCTTACCCAAGATATCAATCGTCTGGAAGCTGTTCAGCGACGTGCAACCAAAAGAATACCCTCCATCAGGCATTTGCCATATCCTGAACGCCTTACTTCCCTGGGCATGGACACATTGAAACTCCGACGTCTGGCAGCTGACTTGGCAGACACCCATAAAATTATCAACCATCGTACAAACCATTATCAACCATCGTACAAACAATAACTCTGAGCACCTTTTCAAACTCCACCCATCTAACACTCGTGGATATATTTACAAAGTAAGAAAACAGCAGAGCTCCCATGACTTCAGGAAACATTTTTTCACGCTGAGAGTTGCTGAAGCATGGAACAAACTCCCGGCATCAGTTGTTAGTTGTCGGAGCACTGCATCCTTCAAAACTTCCATGCTTCCTGAGATTCACCAACACTACACTTGATTTTCTCCCCTCCATACACACACAAGCATGTATCTGACTCATACATTGTTCGCTTTCCAGACATTTCTACATTACTGCATGTACTTTATATGCACTTTCTGACAAGTTGTGGTGCACCTGAGCACTGTATACAATAATTTCATTATTATTATTACTCGGAACTTATAAGCTGATTGTTGTGTTGATGTGCATTCGTTTTATAAGGTCTCCGCATTCTCTGTGAGGCTCATTGTGACCACTTGATACTGACCTAGTTCTCCTAATACCAAATCTGTTCATTGTAGTGTGACAATCCTCTTCCCTACATAAATTCCTTTATATGAAACTCTGACATCTCTTTCACCCCATTTCTATAAATAGAAAATCTTTGTTGTCCCCTTTCATTTGTTCTTTCTTCTCAGAACCTGAATTTTAGTCAATCAGTTGATGGGCTCCACTACCTCAAATGTTCTTAAAGGAAGGGGTGGTGCTTCCTGCTGTGTGACCCTGGTGACTGGAGGTGGGGGGGGGGGCAATCGTTTCGTTTAGCAAATCGGCCATTGTAGATGAATCAAGGAGCGGTTCATACTGTTGTTGTTGCCGCTGAGGTTGTTGTTGAGGTTGTTGTTGATGCTGCTGAAGTTGTTGTCGTTGTTGCTGTAGCTGTTGTTGTTGTTGTTGCCGCTGAGTTTGTTGTTGAGGTTGTTGTGATTGTTGCGCCGGTGATGCGTTCGAAGCGAAGACACATCTCAGTTTATCGAAGTGTTTATTTATTAATTTAAAAGCAACTTCGATTTGCTTTAATTTATTTTGTATCTGCTGTTCAGATCGAGTTTGCAAATGGTGAACTGTTCGTTTAGCAATTTCGTTCAGACACGAAGCACCAATGCTTTCTGCTTGGGTAAGGCAATACCATGTGTTGATAAGAACGTCGATTTCATTATCAGACCAGTTTTTGTTGGATTTTTGGTAGCTAGCCATTCTGGTGGATATGTTTTATTAAATTTTATTTTGTTCGTTTGTTTTGTTGATTATTTTTTTTTTAAGGAGAAGTATGTAGAATAGATTGTACAGAACGTTTGCTGTAATACTGAGAAATTTGTATTTGAATTATGAGCTTGCAGTTATTTTATCTCCCCCCACCTTTTTTTTTCTAATTTTTAATGTGTGGGCGATCCTTTAGTTATCAAAAGGTGTTGACGAAGTGTATATATAAATATATATATATTTATTTAAATACACACACACACACACTCACAAACACACACACACACAAAGAAATTAATGCATTCTGTGCACTGCACACGTTCAAGTAGTGTAACAGACTTACTATAACTTTCTTAAACACACACATGCATACACACACATATATATACCCACACATACATACACATACACTATTTCTCTCTTTGTCTTTTTCCCTCTCCCTCTCACTCCCATTCAACACCCGATCATAAATAGTTGTCTTTCATTCACATTTCCCCCTCTTCCCCCTCTTCTATGTATGTACGCAAGCATGAAAGGAGATAGACATTCTTGCAAGCAGAGGCAAACACATTTAGAAATTGCTTGAAGCAGACGACACATTTGTTCTGAGAGGTCTGTTCATCATGGACTACGAAGAAGTGATTGGGACAATTGGAGGATGTGGACTTTATCAGAAATTGACGCTAGCTTTCCTTTTCTCTGCAACCATTATGGATGGTTTACAAATTGGAAGCATGATATTTATTGTACCTGACTTAAATTACAGGTAAGTTTATAATAATGATTTCTTATTATTATTATGTATTCCAGGTGGGTGGTTGAAATGGTGGTGCTTCAAGACAAAAATTCTTTGAAACAATTTTTTCCTTTGTTGTTTGGGGTTAAAAACCTTTCCATCGCTGTTTTTATTATTGCGTGCGGAACAGATCCATAAGCATTGGCAAGATCTAGCCAAACAATATACAGGTTTTTCTTCATTTGTTTTGCACAGGTGATGGCTTCCCAGATGGAAAATGCGTGTTCTATGCACTTAGGGATTCCAGGGATTCCTGCTTTTTGAATCGCTTCATTAACGTACCCGTTATGCTTATGATTCGTCTAGCAATTATTCCGAACATGATTTTCCCGTCAGTATTTAGTAGTGAAATCGGTTTAAATTGGCCTAACGTTTTTGCCTCTTTTTCTTTAGGTAGATAGATACCTTCGGCTACACACCATCGCTCCGCTACATCTTTCTTCTTCCACATTTCTCTTATCAGTGCAAACAGCTGCAAGCGTAATTTCAGGCAATATTTATATACCTTGTAGCTCACTCCATTGTTCCCTGGTGCACTTTTTGCTCTTGCTTTCCTTATGAACTCATCCATTTCTTTCCGTTTGATGTCACTCGAATCAAATGGTACCCTTGGTTCAGGTGGTTTCTTCAGTCCGTGCATTTCTGGGAGTACTTCATTTCTGTCAGAGTCGCTGTATGTCTCTTTCAGATGTTGTTCGAGCTCTTCTCTCGTGCAATCCAATTTTCCACTTTTACTTTCAGTAAATAGATGTTTCGCATATTGATAGGGATTGTTCACAACGCTACGATAGTTTTTTTCTCTCTCCTTTCTTCTGCTCCTCATTCTTTGTCTTCTTAGCAGATCTCGATGCCTCTTTTTTATCTCTTCATATAGCTGCTTTAGCCCTTCTCTTTCCTCCTCCTTTTCACCCCTCCATCTGGTTCTTCTCTTCTCGAATCTTTGCGATCCGTCTTTCTCTCCTCGTTGATCCGCTTTTTGCCGTTGATTCTACCTTCCCTGTTGTTTCCAGTCCAAATCTTTTCTCTCCCTCCTGGTAGATTGTATTAGCCAGGTTTTCGAGCTTTTGTTCATCGTCGCCTTTGAATTTGGTGGCCATTCTTGCTACCTCGTCGTCAAATTTTTTATAACTCGCTGCATCATTTGCTTTCGGCCACTTAACCTTTGTCCTCTTCACACCTATCAGTCTTTTTGACTGTTCCAATTCAACTGTGGAATGAACCTTGCTATGGTTATTTTCCGGGGGTTCTGGCCACATGTCTTATGGTTTATCAACCCGCGTTGTTGAATTACTTTCTTCTGGCACACCTTCCCTTGGTGGATTCTCAGCCCAAGGTAACTTAGCAAACACCTTTCCGCAGCAGCTGAACTCCTCATCTACCATTCCTATACCGTTTCCTTTCTCATTATCCTTTTCCGGTCCAAGTCCATTTCGTTTTTTCCGTCCCTATTTGATCCTTTATTGTTCACAAAGCTACGATAGTTTTTTTCTCTCTCCTTTCTTCTGCTCCTCATTCTTTGTCCCGGGGTCCGGGATCATGGGGGCATGATTTCCCATGTTTTTTCGTTGCAATTTTACCCCGGATCGGTCTGCAAGCCCATTTGATCCTTCGTTACGCTGTCGTACTGTCAAGCGTCTCTCCGCTTTGTCATCCCTCTTTCTGGATTGTCAGCGAGTCTTTCCCTGCAGTCAGTATTGTGGCAGAAATATTTAGTCACTACATCCAATGTCACGATTGGCTAGAATAAAAAAAATTCTTACCAATCGGGACGCCGCTGAGAGCTGACCTGCAGAGATTCTAGCTTTTGGAGCGGTCGCTCTGAACCGATTTTAGGCTAATAAAGCACCACATTTCAAGCACCTAAGGCAGAGCTTTTAGACAGAGCACACACTGTGCTAAAAGCTTCCACACAGAGTGCTGGGAGAGCACGCACAGAGAACACTAAAGGAATGGTCTAGCTGAAGAGATGACCGGTTCACTTGACCGCTGAATAAATCTGGAAGCTAAAGGATAGTCCCAGGATTAATTCCAAGCAATGTGAATAAATCTGGAAGCTACGGGATAATCCCATTATTAATTCAAAGCAATGTGAATAAATCTGGAAGCAACAGGATAATCCCAGGATTAATTCCAAGCAATGTAAATAAATCTGGAAGCGACAGGATAATCCCAGAATTAATTCAACTATCCGCTGAGTCCATTGTGAAGATCACTCCTCCACCTACATTTAGCCGTGAAGAGCAGGAAGTTATCTGTATGTTGGTCATAGGGAAAGGGGTAGTGAGGTAGAGAGGACTGAATGGGCTGAAGACAGACATATTCCTCTATGGTCAAGTCCTAATCAGCTTTTGCTTGCTTCACTAGAAAAAGAAAAGATGAGTAGGAGAGAGAAAACACTGCCTCTGAGCAAATTTGTTGCAAAGTACACGTTTTATATTCAGTTTTGGACGCTGGTAGCTTGGAATTTTTCAGCATTAAGCTGCATAGTATAGTCCTCAGCCCATCTGTATATTGAGTCCAACTCCTGTTGCAAGTGTGCACCATCGCTGGGGTTCAGTATTTTCTGCGAGACATTCATATCGTCTGCGTAGGCTGGCAAGGGTGGCTATTCGGGTAGCTGATGGCATATCTGAGAGGGTCACTATGAAAAGCAGTTGTCACAAGACAGCGCCCTGTGGAACATCACTCACTATTTGTGTTTTCTTTGATGTGGCTCCATCGGCCACTACTGCCTGACTTCTATCGTCCAGAAAGTCATGTAAACACTCTCCAAGTTTTCCAGCTATCCCGAGATCATGAGGCTTGTGGCATATCATACCATGATCCACTTTATCAAATACTTTTGCAAAGGCAAGGTATATTACGTCCGCATTTGAGTTGTTGAGTAACTGTCATAGTGCTGTAAGAGCTGGGTCAGGTAGCTCCTACATGGTTTTTATCAAGGAATGTGATTAGTTTCCCTCTGACTATCCATTCCATGACTTTAGTGACGTGTGAAGTCAGAGAGAGGCCTTTAGTTTTCAGCATCTGCTCTGCTTCCTCCTTTATGGATTGGGCATATTATTCCCTCTTTCAGTTTGTTTGGCAGCCTGCCATTTGTGAGAAAGTTCTGGAAGAGAATCTGTAGTGGTTTCGTCAGGGCACGCTTACACGATTTGAGGAGGATTGTTCAACCAGCAGTTGAGTTTGGATCCACCTCATTTATGGCTAGTATTATATCTTCGTCACTAATGTTGATATAATCCATCGTAACTGCCTCGCTGGTTATAGATGAGACAGCAAAGAAATCCATTGGTTCGTTCACTTGTCTGTGTTCTAACGGGATGGTAAAGACACTTTAGAACTGGTCATTCAGTACCTCACTGATCTTCGTTGGACTATCTGTGAGGGAGACATCCTTTTGGAAGTTGGGTCCTATTTTTCAGAGTAATGATGCTGTTTCTTTGGTATAATGAAAGAAGACCTTTGGGTTTGACTTAATGTTTTTTATAACCCAGGCTTCTTTTTCCGCCCTCTCTCCCTCACATAGGATTGTTGCAGGCATTTTTCAATCTCCATCAGTGTTGTTTTTAGGTGACACCTTTCACTACTTTTGGAATGTTGGTTGAAGTGATTTGTAACATTCGTCCGTCGTCTCATGAAGATCTTTTCCCTTGGAATCTTGTTCCTTTTTGTGTTGGCCTTGCGCTCTAGGATATATTTCTGGCATATGGTTTGCATAACAGACATGAAATATTCTAGTTTCATGCCAACATCTGGTGTGGAGAAACATTTCGGCCAGTCCTGTCTGAAGATATCTTTTCGGATCGATTTCCAGTCTGCTTTGTGGAAGTTCAGATTGGAGAGTTTTCGCGTGCTTCCTTTAGGCTGAATGTCTCTGGTTACTTTCGGCCCAAACATAGACAGCTCTATTATGTTGTGATCCGAAACTAATGTCGGCGTCGCTTTCACATCATGAACGATGTCAATATTGTTTGTGAAGCAGAGATCCAGAATGTTATTCGCCCTAGTTGGTCTGAGTGCGACTTGTTGCATAAATAGGGCATTGGTGAGGTTTAGCAGGGGCTCCATTGTGCTTGTTTGCAATGAGTCATTCCTGAGAGCATGAGGCCTTCAGGTCATTTGACATTGGGGAAGTTGAAATCATCCATAAGAAATACGCTCACATGGTGTTCCAGTTTCATGAGGATTTCTTTAATTCTTGTGAGGCAATCTTCAAACTTGCCTATGTGGTTTGGAGCATCCGGTGGGCGATAAGTATTGCATATGACTATATCATGTTGTTTTATGTATAAAATTAGATTGTCACATACTGAATTTGAGTGTGACAGTAAGACCTGTGGTGTGAGATCTTCACGGATGTATACAGCAACCCCACCATAGCTCCTTTCCCTTCTGTCTGTTCGCAGTGTGGTATGTTTTGGTACGTGTACTTCTGCATTCTCTAAATCAGGGCTCAAATGAGTTTCTACAAGTGCTATACATAGGGCTTGATTGCATGCAGCAAGGTCTCTCAGGAAAAGAAATTTGCTATTGTTGTTGTGATTCAATAGGTCCCCAATATTTAGTAAAAATATTGGCGTAACAACTGTGCAGGCGTTAGAGGAGGCCATCCCGTGTCGATTGTGGTGGTCTAGCATTATTATTATTATTATTATTATTATTATTACTATTATTATTATTATTGTTATTGTTATTGTTATTGTTATTGTTATTGTTATTATTATTATTATTAGTAGTAGTAGTAGTATTATTTTTATTATTATTATTATTATTATTATTAGTAGTAGTAGTATTATTATTATCATTATTATTATTATTATTATTATTATTATTATTATATTATTATTATTGTTATTATTATTATTGTTATTGTAATTGTTATTATTATTATTATTGTTGTTGTTGTTGTTGTTGTTATTATTATTATTATTGTTGTTGTTGTTGTTGTTGTTGTTATTATTATTATTATTATTATTATTATTATTATTATGTTTTTTCCTTCTTTCTTCAAATTTTCTTCCGTTTCTCGCCGAGTGTTTTCCATACACCTAGGACAGAGAAGGGCATTGTATGCATTCCCAGATTACACGCGCAAATTCACAGATAACACATGTATTTAGAAATTAATAAATAAATAAATTCATGAATGGATGTTATTTTCACAGCGATAATACTCTTCTCAGTACATGAGCCGTTCCAGTTAATACGATTTTTTGCACTTCCTGTAGGGATGGTAAGCCTGGAATCATTTTCAAATAGGTTTCAGTGCCTTTTTTTTATCATTCCTAGAGATCCTACAATCACTGGTACTGTAGTCGCCTTGAGATGCCACATTTTTTCAATTTCCATTAGCAGGTCTTTATATTTACTAATCTTGTCAAATTCTTTCGCCGCTATATTGTGATCACAGGGAATACTCATGTCAATTAATAAACTATTATTATTATTATTTATTATTATTATTATTATTCAGTAGTTTTGTTTTTATAGCGTGCTTTCCCCTATCACTACCGAGCGCAGCTCTGTGTGCCTTGGGTATGTGCTGTAATTTGTTGTGATTCTCTGATGGTTATTGTATGGAAAGTGTTCTGCGTAGGATGTGTGCAGTGCCTAGTAGTGCAATTTTCTGTATGTTATATGTGTTTGTAAGTCCTGGTGTTTTTGTTATGTATTTGTCTGAATATTTTTTTATCATGCCTAATGCACCTACTATGATAGGAATTGTTTCTGTTTTCAGATTCCACATTCTAGTTACCTCTATTTCCAGGTCTTTGTATTTTGAGAGTTTCTCCATTTCTTTTAGAGACACGTTGTCATCTGCCGGTATTGATACATCAATTAGAAAGCATTTTTTTCCTTCATGATCTCTGACAACTATATCTGGTCTGTTGGCCTTAATTTCTCTATCTGTGTGTATCGGCATATCCCAGAGTATGGTTGCTTTCTCGTTTTCTGTGACCTTTCCTGGTGTGTGCCTATACCATCTTTTTTCTGTTGTTATTCCATAATGTTGGCATAGCTTCCAGTGTATGTAGGTTCCAACTCTGTCATGTCTGTGAATATATTCCTTCTTCTTCTTCTTCTTCTTCTTCTTCTTCTTCTTCTTCTTCTTCTTCTTCTTCTTCTTCTTCTTCTTCTTCTTATTTCTTCTTCTTTTCTCTTCTTCTTCTTCTTCTTTCTTCTTCTTCTTCTTTTTTTCTTCTTATTATTATTATCATTATTATTATTATCATTATCATTATCATTATTCATTATCATATATTATCATTATTATTATTATTATTATTATTATTATTATTATTAGATGGTGGGAAATTGACAATTATTCATTTTACAAGAGTGACCGAAAATAAGGAAATCGTTTTGAGGATTTGGGGTCCATAACAGCAGCATGAAGTTTCACAGGTGAAGGGGGGACATAGCTGAGCAGTAAAGACAACATGAAAACATGCTTTTCAAAGTGAATTACAAATTCAGCAATGAGATATACCCTATATACCCGATATACACGGAAGAAAAAAATTAAGACGAGAGAATATCATAAAACACTTGCTTGATCAAGTGCCAATAAGGTTTTCAATAAGTTGCCATGGTAACATTACTAAAATAGAAACAGACTCCAAGGACATTGGGGATTTTGCTAATTTGGTCAGGGACCCAGGTACAGTTGGGTACATGAAACTTTGGTGTGAGATCTGGAAGAAGATTAAAGTGATAAGTACTCTGCCCCACTCTAGAGGAAATAAAATTTAGTATTTAGTATTTCTTGAATTTATTGCTACATTGCTAATTTATGACATACCAATGACTTCTCACTTGGTACACATACACTCATTGCCTAGTGTCTTCACTGTCTCGTTTTTATATTATTCTCTGCATGTTTTGTGACACTTTTATATGCATTTTATTTCTATGGGTGAATGGATTTTCATAGCAGTAATAGAGAAAGTATTATCATTGCTTTTACTGGATTTGAATTTAAGCCATTCATTTTCATTTCTTTTAAACAACGGATTGCAATTTTATTGACATATTTTTACAGGAAGAAAAGAAACGAAAGTACATTAAAAGCGTAAAAAAATTAAATTATCAAACAAAAATACCCATAACTACTTCACTAAGGAAAGAAAAGACAAAAAGGTGGGGGGAGATTAAGTTGACGTACACAACCCTCTTAAATATGACTGTGAAGGAAGAAAAAGATGAAGATTAAACAGATTGTGGTTGGGACATTGGAGAGAGTATGAAAAGATATTGAGAGGAACATAGAGGAAATGGGAATAGAGTGCTTGTTAGAGCTGTTGCAAAAAGCTTGGCCCGGTTAGAAATATGTGGAATGTACTGGATAGCCGAAGACAACGAATATCATCAGCACCAGCAGCAGCTTTCTCTATGATCTTCTCTTTAATTTGTGGATGAAGTCATTGTTTTAATGTTTCATAAAAACCGTTGTATTATTATTTTTAAAAGGGTGTCATGTTTGACCCAATAGAGATGCATTCTGTGACATCCTGAGTTCAAATACAGTGGAGGTACACCTTGTTTTTCATATTGTTCGCATCAACAAAAAATCCCTCATTCACCAAATACCAGATATGGAGAAGGTTTCAAGTAATGAAAGTGTAGTAAAGTCGACAGCTGTGCTCCAGCATGGCCACATCTATCAAGCTGAAACTCGTAAAGAGAAAAAAGAGTAATGGTAATTCTTAAGATTATTCTTTACTTTTAATCTTTTACTTGTTCCATTCAATGGACTGCAGTCATGCTGGGACACCACCTTAAGGGGTATAGTTTATTGAGTATTGGTTTGTACTTTTGTATGAAAGTATTTTTTGTTTATCTGTGCTTCGTTTGTGGTATTCGCCGAACATAGGTAGAGTGGGAAACCTGGAATTCTTTTTTTTTTTTGGGGGGGGGGGCATATTTTTTACACATATGTCTATGTGACCACTCAGTGGAATCTGCCTAGTACTGGGGTCTCGTATTTGTTGTCGGTGAATGGTGAGTCTGTTTCTTAGCATAAGCGTTGTTTGACCTATGTAATCTTCATTACATTCTTAACATTTGATAGCGTATATTAAATAACTCGAAGAAAATGTAAAATGATTTTTTTACGGTAAAAGTCTGTTCTGATTTGAAACTGTATTTTGTGTCTTCAATACAGTTGAAGCAGGTCCCGCAGCTGGGCGGCCACACTTTTTAACTATTGGTGTAGGAATTATGGAAGGTAATTTAGTACTTGTGAGGAACTTTTTGAGGGAGTCTGATTGTCTTTTACTTTTGATTATTTTGTGTATTTCGAATGGGTCTTGTTTCATTCTTGGGTGTTGTTTCAGAAGTGGGATGCTCTGGTGGATAATATTGTAGACCGCTGTGTTTCTTGGGTTGTGTGCTTTTAATAATAGGTGAAGTATTGGCTGCATCTCTACGAAAAGTACATCCTATCAGACATGTGTACCCCATCTTGACTCCAACATCTGTCCCCCATCTTCGTCTCTCTCTCCACCAATAACCTGGAATCCGACAGAGAGTTTGACCAAAACATACACTAACGCACCCACAAACAAACACGCACGCTCAAACATGGCCTACCCAATAGACTGCTTTCCATCGCCAACAATATAAACTCGCACACACGCTGTACCCTACACACACCGCATGCAAACATACAGGCCGCAACAATAGAGAGCAGTCACCATATTTCTTCTATATCAGCTACCTCTGATGAGCGCAAGATTACATAATCGGATTGTTACTTAACACTCCACTGAAACCCTAGCGTGAAACTGTTGTTAAGATCCGCTATAATCGATATATAATACTGTACAATTCGATTAATATACCCACTCTATTGATAGATATTCGAGTGCATTATTTTCCTGACTCATGGACTCTTAGACGACTTACACACACGCACAAACGCACTCACAAACACACACATATATTTATAGGTATATGTATGTGGGAGCTCTTTGTTTCTCTGGTTGTCCCCACCGCTACCGCCACTTGTCAACCGGTGTTGGTGTGTTTACGTCCCCGTAACTTAATGATTCAGCAAAAACCTCCAATAGAATAAGTACCTGATTTAAAATGAAATCAATCCTGGAGTCCATTCATTTGACTAAAAGTTCTCCAAAGCTGTGCCCCAGCATGGCCACATTCTAATGACTGAACCAATTAAAAAATAAAAAGTATATATATCTATCTTATATATATACACACATATACATACACATATATGTACAAATATATATACATACACATAAATATACACACACGCACACTCATACATATATACACGCATATATGATGGGTTTCTTTCAGTTTCCATTCATGAAATTCACTCACGAAGCTTTGGTCAGCCATGTGGCCCTAGTAGAAAGCACTTGCCCAAGGTGCTGCTGAGTGGGACTGAACCTAAGACGAAATGGTTGAGAAGTAAGCTTCTTATCCAGATAAACAAACTTGTGTCTAAATTATAACATTTGAATACAAAGAAACAGAAAAAGGAAAAGAAAGTAAAAAGTGGGGGAAGGGTAACGCTACAGAAGATGTAATTAAATTTAAATGAAAAATCAAAGAAACCTATTTTGTATATTTTCCTAGGTGTGCTATTCCTGGTTACAACAATGACACGTATAAAATCCAAAGTGAAATCCATGAAGAACTGATCAACGAATATATTCCAAAGAGTGAGGATGAAGGGGAGGTGGTTTATGAAAAATGTTTGATATATTCCAATACCACAGAAAATGGAAATCGAACGACACAGAAGTGCAGCTCTTGGGTGTATGATAAAACCAACACACACACCTCAATCACCAGTCAGGTAAGGTTATTTTGCAAGTCACTTCGCACATCTAAGCTAAAATGTCTATCTGTCTATCTGCCAACCAAGCTATTTTGCACCCACCTACCAATTCCTCTATCGATCTATCTATCTATCAATCTATCTATGTATCTCTCTCTCTCTCTCTCTCTCTCTCTCTCTCTATATATATATATATATATATATATATATATATATATATATATATATAATGTATGTATACAGCACAGTCACACACACAAACACACACGCGCGCGCACACCACACATATACATATATATTGATTGCTCTTACTGCCTGTCTATCTAGCTCTGAAGCCAGTTATCTACCTGTCTGTCCATCTCCCTACCTATCTCCTGTCTACTTTTAAATCTACCTCTATGTCCACAAGCCTTTTATACATCCTTAGACTTTTAAAACTTTTATATCATCCATGAACCATTAAAGCCTTTATATCCGTGATCCTTTAATCCGTGACCCTTTATATCTGTGATCCTTTATATCCCCTCAACCAATTACAGAAACTTAAACCTCCTTCTACTCTGCTCCCTTTTTTATATTCTATATCGTTTCCCTTTATGTTATTTCATTTCACTTCCCCTCTATATTGTATCTTATCCTGCTTTATTTTATTTTACGTCTAGTCATCTAGCACTCCGCCAGTCGTACGAACAGCATTACCCTGTTATCTTACTGAAATATATGAGTGTATATATAGAAGTATATAAGTGTGTGTGTATGTGTGTGTGTGTGTGTGTGTGTGTGTTTACATACATACATACATACATACATACATACATACATACATACATACATACATACATACATACAAATATATATATATATGGTATATTTTGATCTATGAGTTCACTAAAGGCAACAACGCAACGTAAAGGGTGAAGAGTATTAATGCTGTATATGGGGATTGGACAATAAGCGTAAGCCAGTGTCAACGATGGTTCCGGAAATTCCTACCCGGAAACCACAGCCTAGAAGACGAGCTTCGCCCTGGGAGATCTGTAGAGCTCGACGAGGACGTCCTGCAAACTTTGGTGGAACAAAATCCCATCGTAACTGTTGAGGAACTACGAGAAGTCATAATTTATCTGCACTTTCGCTAAAACATTTTTGTTATTGTCATACTGCCTTCTGCGCATCGTGGTTTATAGTTGGTACTATTTGCGGTCACGTGATCAAAGTTTGATCCTTATAGCGCCATTTTTCTTTCTGGTTTTACAGTGTAAGCATGGCCGCTCTACTAGGCATGTGCACCAAAGAAGAACAAAGACTAGTGATCCGAGAGATGGTAATGGTAAACCGCTTCAGCAACACCATCTCTCGTGCTAGCTGAATCTTCTCGTCAGTGGTGGAGGTTGACGGTGTTCTGTTCTCTCTTCGTACATCACGCTTTTCTGATCACTTTTAAGCTTCTCGGGCCACTCATACACACTTCTACGCGGTAGTGCACTGTCTCTGTATTATGCTAAAAACCGCCAATGAATTTCAGCACTTGACACACCTTTGGACTAGAGAAATCGGTTCACTGCTCTTTGGGGTCTTTTCGGTGCATATTGCTTGTCAAGCGGTCATACTCACACTGTAAAGCCAGAAAGAAAAATGGCGCGATCAGGATCAATCTTCGATCATGTGACCACAACAGTACCAACTATAGGCATGCATGTGCAGAAAGCAGTGTGGCAATAATAAAGATATGTTATGGCGAAAGTGTGGATAAGTTTTTGATTTCCACTCATAGCAAAGAAACTTGGATTTGGACATTCATTCACCGACACCTGTGTGCCATCGGGAAAATCAGCAAATTGGGTCAATGAGTTCCACACAAACTTTCCGATTCTAATCGCGCGCAGAGAGTGAATGTATGCTCTTCTTTGTATGACCTTTTTTTCGACCGAATAGTGACTGGTGACGAGAAATGAGTTCTCTATAAAAATGTCAAACGCCGAAGACAGTGGGTAGGGATAGGAGAAACACCGGAACCCCATGCTAAAGAAGGCTTTCGCCTATGAGAGGTGTTGTTATTTGTTTGATGGGATATGAAAGGTTTAGTCTACTTTGAACATTTAAACCCAAACCAAACGATAATAAAGGAGATCTACTGCGAGCAGCTTGAGCGTCTTAAGTAAGCGCTAGAAGAAAAACAACTATCTTTGGTTTCAAGACGAAAGGTGTTCTTCCATCAGGATAATGCTCAGCCATATACAGCGAGGATGGCATTCCAAAGGCTAAAGTAGTTTGAATGGGAAAATATGCCCCATCCACCAATTCCCTAGACATTGCCTCATCTGATTATCGTTTATTCCGCAGTCTTTAAAATCTTTTGGACGGAAAAAATATGTATTCTGTAGATGAGGTCAGAACATTACTGAAGCAGTATTTTTCGTCACGGATAAATGAATTTTGGAAGAGGGGCCTTGCAAGTCTACCAGATAGATTGAAGACCATTTTGGGAAATGAAGGACAGTATGTTTTAGATTAAAAAAGAAATTTGTTTATCTTAATTTTGAAAATCAAAAGAAGTATAAGAAAAACGCATCATATATATAATATATATATATATATATATATATATATATATATATATATATATATATATATATATATATATATATATATATATATATATATATATATATATATATTCTTAACCATATTCTTAAATATGTGACCGCGTGTGTATCGTTGGTGATTTTCTTCTCCGACTTTCCTTCCTTGGACTTATCTTTCTATATTTCTGATGACGAGCTCCGCTCGAAACGTTAAATCCTCCTTCTTTCTTTCCTTTCATGAGCGTCCAATAACACTACACTTGTTCCACGTCCTCGCGTTATTGTGTTTTCTCTTTATTCATGTTTGGATTAACTATATAACAATATATATATATATATATATAATGTAATAAATAAAATATATGCATACATACATATATGTACGTACCTACATCTACATGTATATATACATGCATATATATATATATATGTATATATATATATATATATATATATATATATATATATATATATATATATATATATATATATATATCAGTAAAGGCACCACAAATAAACGTAGAACACAACGAGAAACGAAAACATAAAAACAACTAGGAAACGGACTTTTTTTAACAACGAAAAAACAGAGTACAAGGCAAACAATACAAGGAATATTCCCCTTCATCAGCTGTCCCTGGATCGACTCAATGCGTGTTTCGAAGGTAAGGACAGAACACGATCCGCCGATCCAGTCCTTCCTGCAGAGGAATTAAATACAATTTCTTTGCAGAGGGGTAAAAACAAGGAAAGAAAAAAATGTGACAAGAACAGGACGTAAAAGCAATACAAATAAAATATAATTACAAATAAAAATACAAATACAAAAAAATAGAGTACACATAAAGAATAAAAACAGGACAAAGAAACCAACATTAAGGGCTGCTTTTTAAGCCTAGACGATGGATAAATTCAGAGCGCAAAAAAAGTGATGTTGACTTGTAGAAAGCTGCCAGTGAAAGGAAGTTCGGCAGTGAGAGAGATGAGGAGGAGTGAGAGAGAGAGAGAGAGAGAGAGAGAGAGAGAGGCAAGGAGAAAGACAGACAGAAAGGAAGGAATATATATATATATATATATATATATATATATATATATATATATATATATATACATACATATATATCATTCGACTACGTATAACCTATCTTTATAAAATACTTATTATTACTATTATCATCACATTTATCAAAAACATTTTTACGATCTATTTCGCAAAGTGACTAACTAATATCTTGAAATTTACTTTCAGATATATTTACTTTCAGATATACTAATAATAATTAAATAAATGTACATATCTAAATTATCATTAACAAATAAAAAAAAATATAAAATCAATAAAATTTCTTAAATAAAAAAGTTTATTTATCTCTCAAAAAGCGTGTCATTAACTAAAACTTCAAAACGGAAAATGCCTTTTTAAGCATTTATAAAAACTCGTGGAATTACGTTATTAACAGAAATAGAACAAACAGATAGAAATATACACTTTATCAATGAAAACTACGAATATATTTTAGCTTTAATAGATAAAGAGAATAAAGTCACTAATAGAGAATAGAATCACGATACACAGTAATATCTTTCACTATAAAACTAAAATTTAGAATTTAGAATTAACTACGATAAATTATATTCACAACTCTATAAATTAAAATAATTTATATAACTACTATTTACTGTACATTCTCTAATAATCTTGACTTATATTCAAACCACCTACAGAAGTGCAATCACAACACTACTACAATTAATTAATTAATTTATTTAATTTATTTCATATATATAAATATGGTTACGTTGGAGCCAAATCTTTATTTAAATAAAACAACTTTTAGACACATTCAATATTAATTCAGTACTAATTCAATCAGTATCTATATTATACCTACTAATTGATAAACTTAAGTTAATTTAAAAAACTATAATGTAATTAATATTCATTAATAAATAATATTAATTAATTAAATAAACATCTAAATAAATCTAATTCGAAATATATAATATAAACACATTTTGATTAATATATTAAAAATAATTAAAAACTATAAACTTTACTGTCATTTATAACAAAGATATATGTTAAAATAATAAATTAAACTTATATAATTAAAGTAATTTATATTTAGATCAAATATTTCGCTCATTAATTGAATAAATAAAGTACATATCATTATAAATAAATAGTACATAAAGAAAAGAAAATTTTACTACATATTCAAAATTGTTTATTTAACGTTACTAAAACTATTACCAAAAATATATATATATACTTAATCCTATAAAATTTAGTAGACATATAATAAGCATAATAATAATAACAATATCAACCACAAAAAAACAAAATAACTATCTTTTAATCTATATTCATTAAATAAATTATATATTTAGTAATAAAATAAACATCTAAATATAATCTAACACTAAGTATTTAAAAAAACCTTTACTAACTCTTATTGACTTATATTCAAACCACCTACAGAAGTGCAATCACAACACTACTACAATTAATTAATCAATTTATTTAATTATTTATTTATTTAATAATAAATATTAATTTAGAGTTATTAAATTATGTAATATACAATATAAAATCACATGCTAAATTAATACTAGTACAAAATATAACTACAATTTAGAAACAAAAATAGGGTTTAAATATAGTCGCTATTTATATAAAAATGTATTATATAAGTAAGGTAATTTGGGTCTACATTTAATTTTACGCTCGTTAAATGAATTAACTCATTTATCATGATTATTAAATAACATTTCTCTAAATTCACTAGAACATAAAAAGCAGGAATTACTACCTATACTATATGATTTATATATATATACTATATATATACTACACACACACACACACACACACACATATATATATATATATATATATGAATGTATACACACACAATATATATATATATGAATGTATACACACACACAAATATATATATATATATATGTGTGTGTGTGTGTGTGTGTGAGTGTGTGTATGTATAAACACACACACACAAATATATATATAGATATATATATATATATATATATATTATATATATATATATATATATATATATAGAAAGAGAGAGAGAGAGAGAGAGAAAGAGAGAAAATTAGATTTAGAATGAAAGAAGATTTAGAAAGCTTGTTTCAGGGTAAATCCAAGGGAATTGTGCCTACAGAGCACGTTCCCCACTTATGACGACCAGACCTCATCAGCGTTACTGAACGTTTGTGGTTGGATCTACATCCGGAATTCCGAGATGCGCGTAGGGTATATTTTAAATGATTAATGCATAAGACGGTAACTAGAAGCTTTCTATATTTCTGACGAAGAGCTCCGCTCGAAACGTTTCAACAATCATTTCGGTTTCATTAAGCACTGCTCCCTAGTGAACGTGAGACGATGTAGTCACATCAGATGCAACGCACAGTGCAAAATAACCTCATCAGGTGACGTAACATACTTCAAACTTTACCAGATTTACATTTCGTTTCCGCTCCAGGTTATATGGTGGTGGTGAGATGCTAGCAGTTCAGACACATTTGGTTGAGGAATTTGTGCAGAGGAAAAAAATTTTAAAAATGAAACCATGAAGAATGTAATGGAAATAGGGATGGGGAGGGGATTTATAGTTTTGGTCAAGAAGTCGTTGCTAAAAATGAAAAAAATAACAAATAAAAAATAAATACAAAGAATCTAATGGAAATGAAGTGGGGTGTGGAGGGGTGTTTGTGGCATTAGATAGAACGGCTTAGCGTGTGTACACCTTTGATTGTTGGCTAAGGCAGTCAAGCGCAACGGCATGGTCATACGCACACATCGATATATGTATATATATATATATATATATATATATATATATATATATATATATATATATATATATATATATATATATTATATATATATACACACATACGCATGTAGACATTTACACCTATATACATATGTTCATATATGTATGTGTGTGTGTCTCTATCTCTATATATATATACATGTATGTATGCATATACAGATATATGCCTAAACACATGCATACATGAACACACACACATGCACACACAGCGTACACACGTACATAAATATTTTTTGTGTCCATAGCTTTTGAACCTGATCGCGCCATTTCTCTCTCTCTCCCCTCTCTCTCTCTCTCGGTCTCTTCCCTCCACTCTCTCTTCTACATATTCTGTTTCATTTTTTGAACAATGTTAGTTGAGTATTTTCTATGTCTGCGAGGCAGATGCTGTAAGAGGCAGTGCACTACTTTACAAAAAACAGTTTAGTTCATTTATGTTCTTTATTACATTTGCTCAATTAGCTTATATACACTTTATGTACACTTATATATACACTTTATATACAATAAGCTTATATACACTTTAGCTTTCCCTACCACACGGAAGATTCTTTGTGTGGCTGTTTTCGCAGTGGTCACTAGATCAGCTTCTTGACAATATACAACATTCTGGGACTGGCTGCTGACACTCGTCCTTTGATTAGTGTCCCAACAATATAATAAGTTCTGGGGTTCCATTGATAGAGACTTCTACAAAAGTACATCTCTAAGGCGCAATGTATGCTGGGACTGGATATTGATTGTGGTTCCAAGACATTGTCGCCATATGAAATGTTCTGGCAATGATTATTGCTAATTTTTCCAATATAACTCCTGGGTCAGTAAAGATTCTGAGACTAATTCTTGAAAACAATCTTTACAACAAAGTCCCTCTACATAAAAGATTCTGGATTAACTTCCAACAGCGGTTTAAGTGCAGGAATGAAATTTGTCTAGGAGTGCAAACCCAGATCCAAAATACTTTACAAAATGAGTTCAGTCTTTTTTCAATCTTAATATTGAAACAAACACAGTTATAATAATATTTATTGTTATTATCATTGAGAGGGCAGTGCCTGCCATCAAAGTAACATTGGGGTAACATATACAAAGCCCAGTACACCCATCATGACTACCCGTCTGATAAGGGCAAACTTGGCACATGCATCACAACCATATGTGCGCGACATGGTGATCTCATATCAAGATAAACAGCACATGACCTTGCAGGTGGAGCCCAGTTAGTATTTTCTTCTGGTCGAGTAACCCATCCCGCTCAAAAGGTCCCTGAATAAGCGTTGTTTAAGGATGTTGAACGAAACACCCATGTTTCCAGAGGTGAAATATTCAAACCCCAAAGAATCCCTCTCAACACATGGCTATGATGCTCCTCCACTACTTCTGCTCGTTTAAAGCGTTTTCATTGCTCCTGCACCACCAAATTTTAGTGGCTGTACTCGCACTGTTCCCGAGCCAATGAACTGTGGTACCTTTGACAGTGACTCCTTCCCTATTATACAATCGATTCTGAGACTGTCACACGACC
Organism: Octopus sinensis; assembly: GCF_006345805.1. Taxonomy (NCBI): domain Eukaryota; kingdom Metazoa; phylum Mollusca; class Cephalopoda; order Octopoda; family Octopodidae; genus Octopus; species Octopus sinensis. The sequence goes on along the minus strand of NC_043005.1, from coordinate 90,080,016 downwards.
GTTGTTCCTACAACAAAGTCATTAGAATACACACTGACTATGGAAGGGGTCTCCAAGAAACACTGTTTCTACAATTCGGAAACAAAATTATTATCAAAATTATAAAATGTATGCATTAAATAATTTTCATATTTCTCATCGCAGCTGAATCTCGTTTGCGATGATGCGATTCTGGCAAGGCACACCATTACCATTTTC